>NC_139949.1:41760680-41838180 GCF_963454915.1 Gymnoscopelus microlampas | reverse complement strand
AAAATCTGCTATTTTTGAATAGGCGTGTGTAAGTGTAAAATAATGGGTTTTTTTTGCTCAAATGAAAAAGTGACACAGATGCGTTCCCAGCCTTAATGGGTTAATTATGGTGACAGGGTTTTGTAGAAGCAGCGGGGGGGGGGGGGGGGGGTCGGCACCATGCTTTCAAGTATCAAATTCGCATTTAAGTATTTATACAGTTGCTCCGCCCACCTTATCAAACGCACTGATTTAGTCTTATGCTGCTCTTCAGCAGAACTGTGTGCATGGTGATCCAAGTGTAAACACCGTTATTTATGAAGAGAAAACATTGTGTCTGCGTGTGTGTGTGTGTGTGTGTGTGTGTGTCTGTGTCTGTGTGTGTGTGTGTGTGTGTGTGTGTGTGTGTGTGTGTGTGCGTGTGCGTGTGCGTGTGTGCGTGCATGCGCGCGCGTGCGTGCGTTAATTAAATAAATAAACAAACAAACAAACATTTAGTATAACTAAATATACTGTGTGTGTGTGTGCGCGTGTGCGCGTGTTAAAAAGTACATCATAAAAACAGGTTTTGAATTTCAACTTTCAATTGAAATTGAAATGAAATGTCATTAAATGTCAGTGTGGTATAAAAAAAAAGTAGAATTGGCCAACAGCTCCCAATATTTCCAAAATATGTCAGGTGCGTACACACAGTTGTGACAAGTGGTGAAAGACAGACAGAATACCAGCACTGACAGATCAATCATCTTTTATTTATTCAGGGGAAAACACAGTGTTTGGAGCCAACAGCGTTTTGCCCTCAGTAAATGGAAGATTGATCCGTGAATGCTGGTGTTCTGTTTGTTTTCGCCATCATAATGTCGGACGAGAGCTGGGAGAAATATTTCAAAAGTGAAGCCGGTTTTCTTTTACTTTCCTTTTACTATGAATTGGCACGAAAACTGTCGTAAATGAGGCAAAAAGTTTGAAATAATTGTGACACTGTTTTGATGTCACCCTAGCATCCCTGTGATGATAGGCGAAAGTAAACATTCGCCGAAAATAGCAGATGCACGAGCCCCACAATGCGTTGCCTCACGACACGCGATGAGCTTGTAGATTGGCATTATTTTTGGCCAAGAGATGTGGCGTGTGGAGGCAAAAAAAAGGAGGGCACCAAATACATACTCCTGGGAGAGACCCCTGAAGTGGTTAAACTCTCTTCGGAAAGGGAAAACACCCCTTGGAATGCCTCTCTGCATTTAGAGGAGGTTTGGTGTCCGTTTCTCAACCCCTTGCCCCCTAAGAACGCCCGATACAGGCATGGCTCTAGCGCTACGGGTTTCTTAAGTTCAACTTTTGTTGTGCATGGAGGAATGAGGCATTTCCTCCTGTCAGTGCAAAGGGGCTGCAGGGTATGGCTGCTGTTGAAATGGATTGAGTTATCAGGCCCTTCCTCCTCGCACGCCAAGAGAGTGAGCTGAATGAATCACATCTTTCAACCGATGTGTTCCGACTGGGCCACAAGGCTCTGTGTCTAACTGCCTTCAGCGATAGGAGCGTCTAATCATTTTAACCCGTTAAGACCGGGAACGCATCTGTGTCATTTTTGAGTGGTGCCAACCACTCCTATATCTGACTTTGTCTGTGTGTCCGTGTGTATGTCTGTATGTCCAATAAACAAACATTGATGACAACATCAATACGGGGCTCATCAAAGGCACCACTCTCTTCACACAGGGTGTGATTTTTTAAGATTTGAGCTAAAAAGCGTTATTTTACACTTTGGCTATTCAAAAATAGCAGATCTACAAGCTTGTAGATCTGCTATTTTTGAAAAATCGTGAAAATGTGTGCAAATCTTTATATATATAATATATATATATAAAGATACATAATACATATTATGTATTTTAAAAGCGAACATTTTTAACTCAAATCTTTGCTCCTGGGACCCCCTGGAACAAAATATTTTGAGATGGGGGTCGGCGGCCAAATACATATATGATTTTGGGGGTCCTTGACTTGAAAAAGATTGAGCACCACTGATATAGAAACATACGTTTTTTTTTTCAGAATACTGTTGGGATTTAGAAGACATTTTGTAGAATCTGCTTCAGGTCTTTAATGGGTTAACTGCGTCTGGGGCTCGCTGACCAATTATTACCGGAGATTGTTTCCTATAGGCCCGCGACGACTCGACAGTTTGTCAGCGCCACTAAAAGGGCGTATTGAACGCCCGCCGGGGGTCCAGAACAAAACAAAACCTCTCCAAGGGCACGCGGGGAACCTATTGTCTGACTGCTGTCATTAGATGACTGGTTTTGTAAGTCGGTTATCAGGAGATAATTGGATCGGTACCAAACTCATGGGGCGGGCGTGGTGGGGGCTGTAAGGCGAGCATGCTGAAGGGAAGTCGGCAGCGGTGACTCAGCATCGTTCTGCTGTGTGGCTAAACCGAGGCCCACGGTGTCTGTCAGTGTTTGGTCCAATGGGACAGACACGATCCTTGTTAACCACTTAAAGAGGTGGTGCCATGGTTTTGCACTTTTTCTGTTTTTCATGTGTGTATGAGGTTGATAGAACTTCATTAAGCCCCCTGGTGGTGTTTTCATGGTGTTTTATGTCTTCTCTGACTATTTTGAGTTTCTACCTGGAGGCTGAAACCTTGAGGGTCAAACGTGCCAATAGAAAAACAGCGCTTTAGCGACATAGTAAAAACATACCCTCCCCCTCATTATCATAACACAACAGGTGTGGGCATGAGGAGGAGGAGGGACTAGGACAGGTGGGTGGTGCTAAGGTGGTGGAGGAGGTGCTAAGGTGAGAACCAGGTATACTTAATGAACTGGAGGCGTGTCCACATAAAAACATCATTTTAACACTTTCTGTACACTTTTAAAAAAAGATCCTCCTCCTAGTATAACCATAATACCTGATGATTATGTTTTAGGGGGGGGGGGATCACTGAAAATCACGGCACCCCGTCTTTAAACCTTGTACTTTGTTGCATGTTCTTTGGGGGGTCTATTATACTACTAGTTCCCTCATATTTTCCCCTTTGTGCCAAATCTCTGGGTCTTGGCGTCTCAGAAATGTCTCTGAGACCCCAAGAGATTTTTTTTGCAAAATGTTCACCTATTGTGACTTAGAGCAGAGGTCTATAACAGTGGCTCCGGGACCCCTAGGGGGTCCTCAGAGTTACTACAGGGGGGTCTGCCAAATTAACCACTTCAACCAAGCATTCCTATTCTGAGGAGAACTTTAGCCGAAAAATAGCAGATCTACAAGCACACAACGCCTCGCTGCGCGTACGCTCGCTTGTAGATCTGCTATTTTTCGGCAAAGAGGTTTGGTGTAGGGGGAAAAAAACAGAAGACCGAAAAACATTGAACACCCCTGACTTATAGTTCACGTGGTTCAAATGGATCCGGGCTAAAAGTCTGGTCTATTTTAGAGTAGTTGTGTTGATGGGGATGGATAGCCTGCATCCTATCACTGCGTATCACCGTTAAGCCATCTGAAAAAAAGATAAGCCGATAGAAAACAAACATGCAAGGATAGCAACCTCAGGAATAGGAAAAAAAAAGAGAGAGAGAGAGATCTACTTACTTACTGTACTTGCGTGGGGGGATTTATTGTTCTTTGTGGTGAGTGAATTTTTTTGGCCGGGTCCCAGAGTAAATTCCGCTCTGCGGGGAGCATAGTACAGTATCAGATTTATCGAGCTGGATAAACAACATTGTGTTTATCATCGCCCTCCCATTTGAGGTGTTGCAAGCAGTGGAAGCTCACAGGATATGCATGCCCTTCATAAACAGCACAAACAGCAAAAATTGATAGCCTCTTTTTGTTTGTGTAGTCTTTTCCCGATTTAGGCATTGTTGTTTTTGCGGCCCTTCTTTTTGCTATGTTGCACAAAACCCTCACTGCGCGTGGTACACAAAGCCATCCTTTGTTTTCCAACTTAGATTAGACAGGGGTACAATTCCGTCCTGTGACACTGCATTCATTGGTCACCAGAGGTTTTAATGTTGTATGAGTTAAGCGTGCAAAAAGTCCTCCTACCTGGTCTGTTGTTGACAATAGGTGGGTTATGGATTGGCTCTAAACACAATATGAACGCCTAAATCCTGATTTATACCTAGTTGCACACTGGTGTTGCATGCCGTAAATCAGTGGTTTTCAATCAGTGGTACGGGGACCACCGGTGGTCCTTGAGTGGGTTCCAGGTGGTCCCCAGCTACATGATGGAGTTGGTAAACAAATGGACCCTTATAGATCTTTAATTCTTGAGAGTGTAAAATGAAACCAAATGGACCCTTACGGGTCCATTTGGTTTCATTTTACACCCTCAAGAGTTACATTATTGTTAAACATCTTAATTTACGAGAAATCTACACAATTAGAGAATGTAGAAGAATTGTCATTTTGATCAACGTTTGCCTGTTATCTCTCCTATGGAACCAACATCAGTACAGCATGGATTGAATTGTGGACTAAATCTTATCCAACGATAACAAAATATTCTAAGTTTTGGGTCTGACGGGCTAAAATCTAATCAAATTGTGGTCCGTGGCTCAAATGCCGAATAAATAATGGTCCTTGATGTGAAAAAAAGGTTGAAAACCCCTGCCGTAAATAGCAGATATGCAAGCTCGCAACACGCCACATTCGTGACGCGTCGTGAGCTTGTAGATCTGCTATTTACTGAGCGCGACACCAGCACGCGACTAACGTATAACTGAGGTTTAGCCCAGCAGCAAGGTCTGTCTGTTGGAGAGTGTACCGCAAAACTCGGGTCACATAATGAAATGTAAAGAAAATTGTTTATTTCCCGTGTAACATTATGTGGGAACAAAGACCCACCTTGAATGTCATTTGCCGCTATTTTCAATTCCAACCCTTGTGATTTGCTCTGGCAGACGGTGAATGTGTTTTTGCAGGAATGGTTCCTTAGAGAGTCTCGGAAAAAAGAAGCTCAAATTTCCATGGCTAGCCTTTCAATATATAGTAGAGTAGTTCCATTACTATGGTTGTCATTGATACGCGCACGCACGCACGCACGCACGCACACACGTTTTTTCTCTTTGTCCTCACAATGTCTATTTCTCAAATTGTACTATACTCGTGTGGGGATATTCGGCCCTCAGTCGCAAGCATAGTAATACAAGCACGTACACACGCGCACGCAGGTACATACGCACGCGCAAACATCCCCCCCACACTCACATTTTCAAACACCCACCTGTTGCACGCACGCACGCAGGCAGTGGTGGAAAAAGTACTCAAATTCTTTACTTAAGTAAAAGTACCAATACTGCAACATAAAAATACTCTGTTACAAGTAAAAGTAAAGAATTAAAAATTGACTTGAGTAAAAGTACAAAAGTATTGGCATCAAAATGTACTTAAGGTACCAAAAGTAAAAGTACTAAATATTTGAAAATAGCAGATCTACAAGCTCACAACGCGTCGCGATGCGACGCGTTGTGACGCTTGTAGATCTGCTATTTTCAAATAGCCTATGTATAAAATAGGGCTGAAGTGGTTAATGTATGTTTTATAATATAATAATTTATATCTAAAAAGTAACTAGTAACTAAAGTTTTCAAATAATTGTAGTGGAGTAAAAGTACAATATTTGCCTCTGAGATGTAGTGGAGTAGAAGTAAAAGTATTGGAAATTGGAAATACTCCAGTAAAGTACAAATACCTCAAAATTGTACTTAAGTACAGTACTTAAGTAAATGTACTTAGTTACTTTCCACCACTGCACGCAGGCATACACACACACACACACACACACACACACACACACACACACACACACACACACACACACACACACACACACACACACACACACAGGAAAGTAAGTGTGATTGTAAACTTGTAACTGTATGACCCACATGAACTCCATCGCAGGCCTCAGCATCCCCGTGTAACCTCCCTACTACTAAAAAAAAAAAAAAAAACGTGCTCCAGAACCCAGTGTGTTTGTTAACGTGTTCCAGTTCCTTCTTGGTATGTATGCTGCTGAGGAGGAGGAGGAGGAGGAGGAGGAGGCGTAAAAAACAAACAAAAAAACATACATCCAAGATGGATGAGGCTGTTTGTTCTTCCTCTAATGACCCGTCTCGTCCCTCCCATCTCGCCCTCTTCTTCCATTCTCTTTTTCGCGTTGGCTTCTGTTGGTTCAAACCTCACACTGCCCCCCCCCCCCCCCAACTATGTTTTTAGCCAGCTCCCTCTTATTCTCTCTTCTCTCTTCTCCCTCTCCTTTTGTCTTTGATTTGTGCTTCGTCGTACCACGGTTTTTGTGCTTCGTCAAAAATAGCCGTTCTATAAATTTGTGACGTGACGTGTCGTGTAGGGCATTGGCTCTCAAAGTGGGGTCCGGGGACCCCCAGGGGTACTTGAGGGAGTTCCAGGGGGTCCTCAGCTAAATGATGGATAGTTAGGAACCAAATGGACCCTTATGGGTGTGTAACTCTGAGAGTGTACAAATGGAACCAAATGGACCCTAACGGGTCCATTTGGTTCCATTTGTACACTCTCAGAGTTAAATTAACATTGATGTTACAATATAAATTGGGGTCCCAGAGATAGAAATGCCATTAAATGGGGGTCCGTAGCCCTAATGCATGTCAAACTGGGGGTCCTTGAAATTAAAATGGTTGAGAATCACTGCAAGAGAGCCGTAAAAATCTTCTCTTATTGGGGTCCCTGGCTTATCTTTTCAAATGGGGTCCGCAGGGTAATAAGTGTCAATTTGGGGGTCCTTGACATGAAAAAGTTTGAGAAGCACTGGTGTAGGGCATTAACAGAATAATCGAATATTCGAATATTCGACTATCAAACCGACTATTCGACTATTGTATTAAAAAGAAGAAAGAAAAAAAAACATTATTATTATTTTATTTTTTTTTGATTTTTTTTTTTTGTGGCTTTTCTACAGCAGACACGCAGCTGTGAGCTCTGGTGTGACGTCAACTCGCATTCCTTGAGTCGAGTCATCAATGCCATTGAAAAAAATACGTTGAAAGAGTGTGCTCGGATTGGCTAGTGAGACGCATGACGTATAGCGGGCCTATAAATAGATGTGTCACTTTGAAAGAGTCGTGGTCTCTTTCAAAGTGAGGTAAGACAGGAATAATCACGAAATGGCTGAGAAATGGCGGAGCAATACATTATGTAGACACACTGGTGTCATCACAATACGTAATATAAATAGCTTAAAACAGGATTAATCAAGAACAGTACATTCCAGTACAAACTGATATCACAGTTGATGACAGTTGATAGCGCGCACGGTTCTGCTGGCGGAGACTTGCGCTCCGAGGAGCACATTTTCTAGATTTATCATCAAATCGATTATTCGAATACTTATAGGTCGAATAATTTCGAATGCTAAAAATCACTATTCGTGAATGCCCTAGTGTCGTGAGCTTACAGATTGGCTATTTTCGCGCATGGCACTGTCGTACTGGCGGAGCAAAAAAAAAAATTGGGCATTACTTTCTTCTTTCGTTCCGCTCTCTGTCCTTCCTTCTTGCTCCTCTGTCTCAGGGGATGTGTGTTATCAGAGAGGCCTTTCCACCGCAGCCGGACTGCATGTGGCTGCACTTCAGTTGAACAGAAAAAAGTACATTTAAGAAGCACAGTAGATGGAGGGAGGGGAAGAAGAAAAAAAAGAAAAGGGGGGGAAAAAAAGCATAAACAGTACTAAGCTTAACCCATTAAGACCGGGAACGCATCTGTGTGTTGATTTCTTTGGGCTATTCAAAAATAGCAGATATACAAGCTCATAGCGCGGCACCGAGTGCCGCGCTATGAGCTTGTAGATCTGCTATTTTAGAAAAATCGTGAAAATTCTTGGCAAAGAATTTGCCAAGAAAGAAAAAAAAAAGATTGGATTATATCTTTTTTTAAAGCGGACATTTGTAAAATATTTAGTTCCAGGAACCCCCAGAAGCAAAGATTTGAGTTACACATGTCCGCCAAAAAATGTAAATTAAATAAAATATTTGCACAACTTTTCATGATTTTTCAAAAATAGCAGATCTACAAGCTTGTATATTTGCTATTTTTTAATAGCCCAACGAAATCTTAAAATGACACACAGATGCGTTCCCGGTCTTTAAAGAGTTAAGGGGGAACTTTAAGCTTTAACTTTGCACATTTTTCCAACCTAAATCCCATTGTTGTGAAGTGAGGAGATGTTGTGTTGTGGACGGAAATAACCTAGAATTATGCGTTTCACGTCATTGCGTGCTGTCAACCTTTTGCTATTAAATTCACAGAAGACATAGGGTATTTTTCCAGTACATTATTTAAAGCACAGAATACCATAACGCTTATAATAAACACAGTACTTCCCTTAAATCCCCGGTAGTTCTCCATCAAAACAAGGCTAATTTATTCTTCAGTATCGTGTCCCTAGTGTTCATCCCGAGTGTTCATTTAAAAAGTGTAAAAAATGAACCCTACTGCTCATACTTTCAGAGTTAAATTAACACTCTTTGGATTGAACTGTGTATAATCAACCGTGGCAAAGAGGCACACATTCTTCGTTTTGTTTTTGCCGAAAACAACAAGAATGTCGTGGTCTTTCTCTCCTTCAGAAATGTCATTGGTTTTATGTCCGACCCAATGAAATGTCTGAAGAAGAGCAGCATAGGGACTGGTGTCAAAGTGGGAACCCCCTCAAGGACCCCCAGGGGTCCTTGAGGGGGTTCCCGGGGGTCCCCAGCAAAATGTGTGAATATAGCGTCACAGTAATTTTAACCTTTTTATACTTTGGCTATTCAAAAAATAGCAGATATACAAGCTCATAGCGCGGCACCGAGTGCCGCGCTATGAGCTTGTAGATCTGCTATTTTTTGAAAAATCTTGAAGATTCGTGCAAATCTTTGAATATATTTCTTTCAAAGCGAACATATTGGCACAACATATTTTCAGATGGGGGGTTCGCGCCCAAATATAGACCAATTTGGGGGGTCCCTGGCATGAAAAAGTTTGAGAAGCACTGTCATAGAAGACATGTAGCCATGGTTCACATGACGCTTGTATACAAGCGTCATGGTGCCGAGTCCCCCTGGTTTATAGCGGTGTTTGTTTTAACGGATAAAGTGGTTAAAATGATTGTGATGCTACAGTATGTTAGCTACAGTATGTTAGCTACCCCCCCCCCCCCAAGGACCCCTGGGGGTCCCCGGAGCCCGGACCCCACTTTGAGAAACAATGCTATGTGGGCAGCAAGTTTCCAACGGCTGTAATTAAAGCCAATGCGGAAGTAATGAAAACCCTGGTCACGTCCCCTATAGGCTTAGTTCATATTTATTTTACAGTCTATGGTACTATAGAGTAAAAACCTGAGTGACGGCAAACACAATGTAACCAAATGGACCCGTAATGGTCCGTCTGGTTACATTTGTTTGCTCTCAGAGTTACACAATGGATAAAGTAACACTGAGGATTTCACTGAGTATGTTTGTCTGACGTATGTTTTTTCCAGGTCATTGAATGACACATTATTATTAGTTCCACACAGTGGTGGAAAAAGTACTGCATTTGTTTTACTTAAGTAAAAGTAGCTATACCACAATGTAGAAATACTCTGTTACAAGTAAAAGGCCTGTGTTCAAAATGGTATTGGCAAAAGGTATTGGCATCAAAATATGCTTAAAGTACCTCAAGTAAAAGTATTAAAATGATGCGACGCGTTGTGAGCTTGCAGATCTGCTATTTTCAAATAGCCTATAGGTATAAGATAGGGCTAAAGCAGTTAATGTGTGTTTTATAATATAATAATGTATATCTGCAAAGTAACTAGTTAGTAACTAAAGTTTTCAAATAATTGTAGTGGAGTAAAAGCACAATAGTTTGCCTCTGAGATGTAGTGGGGTAGAAGTAAAAAGTATTGAAAATGGGAAATACTCCAGTAAAGTAAAAATTCCTCAAAAGTGTACTTAAAATACAGCACTTGAGTAAATGTACTTAGTTACTTTCCACCAATGGAAATTCCACGTGATGTAGAATACATACCATAAAAAAAAAAAGAAAAGCCCTAGCTATAAACACTGGATGTTTGCTATTGTTTGGCTGGTGTGTGAATTGGCAGGAAGCATTCAGCGGCTCCCTCTCATGCGGTTATCTCCTCATAACCACATTATAACTTATAACAAATGAAACCCAAGTCATTTGGGATATACTGTAAGAAGAACGTAAACATGTGATTGTAATGAGCACACCATTTCAAAAGCCTTTTCTCACTCGGCTAAATGCTTCTCTTTTTTTTCCTTCTCTCTTCCTGTTCTATATTAACGGGTCACACAGCCACATCATACTGTTTGTACACAGCCACAGTATGTATACTATAGCTATCACATCATATGTGCTACAACATGGGGTCCTCCTGGGACCCCCTGGCTTCCTTTTTTTTTTAATGTATTTTTTATTATCATTTTTATCCCACGATTTTGTTACACTTTTTTTTTTTCACCCAGTGCCAATTGCCTATCATGTAATCCTGGGCGCTACTCTCCCTCTGCCAGCCTAGGGAGAGCCCAGAACTGAGCTCATGCCTCATTCAATGGCATGAGGAAGCTAGCAAGCCGCTTCTTATCACCTGACAGGGGGGGGGGTTTCCCCGGTAGGACGTATAGCGCGTGGAAGGAACACGTTATTCCAACCGGTTCCTTTCCCCTCCATCTGGCGCCCCGGCTGGCCAGGGGGAGGCAGTATAGAGACCAGGATTACTGCATGTTTTTTTGTGAGGGTACCTACCCTAGGGCAGTGCTTCTCAAACTATTTCATGTCAAGGACCCCCAAATTGACACTTAATATCCCGCGGACCCCCATTTGAAAAGATATGCCAGGGACCCCCATAAGAGAAGATTTTTACAGCTCTCTAGCAGTGATTCTCAACCATTTTAATTTCAAGGACCCCCATTTAATGACATTCATATCCCTGGGACCCCAATTTATATTGTAACATCAATGTTAATTTACAGACCCATAAGGGTCCATTTGGTTTCTATCCATCATTTAGCTGGGGACCCCCTGGAACCCCCTCAAGGACCCCTGGGGGTCCCCGGACCCCACTTTGAGAACCATGGCATGGGAATCGAACCCAGGACCTTCTAGCTGTGAGGCGACAGCGCTATACCGACTGCGCCACCGTGCCCCTGCGTGCCCCCCTAGCGTCCTTGAGCAAATCCCAGGGCCTCTCCAGCAAAAAAAAATGATAGAACCAAACGGACTCTTATACGGTTCTGTAACTCATTTAAATCTGGGGGTCAAATGGGGTTCCGTGGCCTAATACATAATAAACCGAGGGCCCTGCAAATGAAAAGGGTTGAGAATCAGTGTGCTACAGGACACACCAGCCCCCTTATTAAACCATTGAGACCTGAAGCCGATTCTACATGTCTCCTAAATCCCAACAGTTTTCTGAAAAACGTATGTTTCTATATCAGTGGTGCTAAATCTTTTTCGTGTCAAGGACCCCCAAAATGATATGTATTTGGCCGCGGACCCCCATCAAAACATGTTGTTCCAGGGACCCCCAGAAGCAAAGATTTGAGTAAAAAAATGTTCGCTTTAAAAATATATATATTCAAAGATTTGCACACATTTTCACGATTTAGAAAAAATAGCAGATCTACCAGCTCGTAGCGCGGCACTCGGTGCCGCGCTATGAGCTTGTAGATCTGCTATTTTTGAATAGCTCAAAGTGTAAAATAATGCTTTTTAGCTCAAATCTAAAAATGACACAGTTCCAGGTCTTAATGGGTTAAAAACAGTGAACTTCTTGTTATGACTGCTGCGTTATTCTGTCAGAAGATATTTAATCCCTCAACCTTATCTTTGATCCCTCAACCTTATCTCAAGATCAAAAAGGCAAGACTTTGTGTCAAAACTAATGCGTTCTTTGAAGTGCTCAGTCAGGACAGAAGGTTATATTTGCGGATTACAAAAACAACGTCGCATTGTGCGGTTGTTCTATTACTGTAATGAAAGCAGGCCTGGGACTCGCGGGAGCAGTGGCGGAAGTATACTCAACCCCCAGTACTTGAGTTAAAGTATGAATACTCCTGGACTGGTCAAATTTTACTCAACTATGTGAGTGAGTGGTGCTCAGTCAAATGTGTGTACTTGCTTTAAAAAATACTTCAAAAGTACAAATTACAAAGTACATTTTCTATTTAATATCAACGCATTGCTATATTCAAATGAATAAAAACAGAATTGTTCGGAAAAATAGCAATATTAGTGAAAATAGCAGATCTACAAGCCCGTTGTGAGTTTGTGCATCTTCTATTTTCACTATATTTGAAATAGTGCTTGATTGTTCATTCATAATGTACCCGTTCCCCTCCTTGAAAATGTAGTGTAGAACATTGGTTCTCAATGCGGGGTCCGGGGACCCCCAGGGGTCCTTGAGGGAGTTCCAGGGGGTCCCCAGCTAAATTATAGATAGTTAGGAACCAAATGGACCCTTATGGGTGTGTAACTCTGAGAGTGTACTAATGGAACCAAATGGACCCGTCCATTTGGTTCCATTTGTACACTCTCAGAGTTAAATTAACATTGATTTTACAATATAAATTGGGGTCCCAGAGATTGAAATGTCATTAAATGGGGGTCCGTAGCCCTAATGCATGTCAAACTGGGGGGTCCTTGATATTAAAATGGTTGAGAATCACTGCTAGAGCCGTAAACATCTAATCTTATTATGGGGGTCCCTGGCATATCTTTTCAAATGGGGGTCCGTGGGCTAATAAGTGTCAATTTGGGGGTCCTTGACGTGACAAAGTTTGAGAACCACTGGTGTAGGAGTCAAAAGTACAATATTCGTCTCGGAAATGCAGCGGAGTGAAAACAGTAAGCATCCAAAAATACAAATACTCAAGTAAAGTACAGATATTCACACACATAGTAAATGTACCTCGTTACTATACTGTCCACCACTGCTCGGTCGGTAGTTAACTGGTAACAGAGGGTGGAAGGTCCACAAAGGGCATTTACCTGAACGCTTGCTGCCCATTACTCAGGGTTTGTTCAAACAAAATAAGGACATGCGGGGCTAATTCATCTGGCTCGTAAATCAAGAGTCAGCCTTTCAAAGTTGAGCGAATTCTTATTAACCTAAGTGCCTGCCTCGCAGTGTTCACATCACCGAGCTGGCAGGGTGTGACTGCAAAGTTAACCCGTTTAGACCGGGAAAGAATCTGTGACATTTTTAAGATGTCTTTGTGCTATTCAAAAATAGCAGATATACAAGCTTTAATCTACTATTTTTTTTAAATCGTGAAAATTTGTGCAAATCTTTCAATATATATATATATATATATTCTTTTAAGGCAAACATTTGTAACTCAACTCAACTTTGCTTCTGGGAATTTTACAAATGTCTTCTAAATCCTACAGTTTTTTGAAAAAAACCTATGTTGCTACATCAGTGGTTCTCAAACGTTTTCATGTCAAGGACCGCTAAAATGATATATATTTTGAACGCGGACCCCCATCTCAAAATATTTTGTTCCAGGGACCCGCAGAAGCAAAGATATTCGCTTAAAAATATATATACTGTATATATATTCAAAGATTTGCCCAAATTTTCAAGATTTTTAAAAAAATAGCGCGCTACGAGCTTGTATATCTGCTATTTTTGAATAGCCCAAAGAAATCTAAAAATGACACAGAAGCGTTCCCGGGTCTGAATGGGTTAAGAAGCCCTTCACTCATGTCTGCTCGGCTCCCTCAAGTCCACACCTTTGAAAGCTTTCATCGCGGCTGCCATCCCGTCCTTTTCCACGCGCCACTTGACTTAAAAAACGGTTCTCATTGGATGGAGCGACCCTCGGGCAAAATGCTTACTCGCATGCAATAAAAGCAGCGGTTCTCAAAACTTGTTTTAATGTCAAGGACGCCTCCCCCTCCCCGCCCCCAAATGAATATGTATTTGGCGCGCAGACCCGTCCTCTCCTCTCCTCTATCCCATAACCCCCGGAGGAGGGATCGTTGGGGCACCACAGACGATCTGCAATGACCAGCTCTCTCCATCCCTCTCTGTCCTCGGCCAACACAGTCTCACTGCTTAGAAGTCACATGTTGACTTTTGCGCAGAACGCCTTCCAGTCACATTGTGACTGTTGGGGCACCACAGACGATCTGTAATGACCAGCTCTCTCCATCCCTCTCTGTCTTCGGCCAACACAATCTCACTGCCCTAGAAGTCACATGTTGACTTTTACGCAGAAGGCGTTCTGCGCATAAGTCAACATGTGACTTCTAGGCAGTGAGACTGCGTTGCCTCGGCCGCTCTCGTTGCCCCACTGAGTTTCAAGTGAGTCCATTCTACAATGTTCTCTTCCCATCTTTTCTTTCGTCTCCCTCGTCCCCTGCCACATTGTACGGTGCCTTGTAGGATGGTCTTTGCGAGGCCTGAGGATCTGTTTGATGTGTCCGTATACCACCTCGGTTTTGGCTTTATGACAGTGGTAAGCAGGTCATCATGTGGGCTGATGGCTTGGCTGATCTTTTGGCGGACTTCCTCGTTGGTGACATGTTGGGTGTAGGTAGATAGATACAAAGTTTGATTGTTTGATTGTATTTTCTTTTCTTTCTACAGCTCTGCTGTAAGGGTCCGAGTTTCACAAGCATACCCACCATCTGAAAATGTCTTGTGCCAGGGACCCCCATACGAGATTTGTGTTGTGAACATGTTTCAAAAAGATTCAAAATTTGGTACATTTTACGCATCGCAAGTACTCCAGTACTTTAACTGTAGTTTAATTGTTCATGTGACACGATGGGGTCTAATGACGGCGTGGCTACCATGTGGATCCCAGACGCCATGTGGCCAGTCTATGACATCATCTATACATCAGTACTATGACATCAGTCATCATCTCCACACACACACACGCACACACACACACGTGCACGCACACACACACACACACACACACACACACACACACACACACACACACGCACACACACAGACTGACGCGCCCCATTGGAGCCACGCTGTAAAAAAAACAAAACGATAAAGACAATTATTGCCTTTGGTTATGTCTTCAGTGCATTTGATAAATAGTTTGACATCACACAACTGCATAACACAGGAAGGCATTAATAATTGAACAGAATGAATGCCACATTAGTTATAGCCTCTTGTCTGAGCTTTTGTGGGACTTGTTCAAGTAGCATCACTAAATATTAATACGCGTCTTTTTTTTATTCATTCAGAACCTTTGAATAAACTAATTCCACTTGTGAATGTACGTTAACCACTTGAGCTCTAGACACTTCATCGTATCTACCATGAACGGCGAAAATAGACGCGACGCACACAGGGGAGCTTGTAGATCTGCCATTTGCACTATTTAAGAGCAATAATAATACTGTTTTTCTTACAATCTTTGACAGTTTCTTATTTTTCCGTAGAAGATTCTCACTTAACCCATTAAGACCGGGAACGCATCTGTGTCGCTTTAGATTTCTTTGGGCTATTCAAAAATAGCAGATATACAAGCTCATAGCGCGGCACCGAGTGCCGCGCTATGAGCTTGTATATCTGCTATTTTTGAAAAATCTTGAAAAAAATATGTTTTAGATTTTTTTTCAAAAAACTGTTAGGATTTAGAATTTGATTTTTAACAATCGCCTCAGGTCTTGAAGGGTTAATAACGACATGCCCCTAAATAGGGCCACCACGGTTAAGAACACTTACAGTAGGGTTCTCTTGTACAATGGCAAAGTGGTTCTCAAAGTGGATTCCAGTGACTCTCAGGGTTCCTTTAGATCTACATGTAAGCTTAGAAGTCTATAACTCTGACAGTCTATACAAATGGCATTTGTATATACCACTGTTTGAGAACCATTGGTATCTAGTCAACCAGAGCAGCTGTGGCGCTGCCTCGCGCACACTGACAGACACATGATGATCTGCCTGATCGGCCTGACCGCACTGACAACCAGAACATCCCTCCTATACTACCAGTCCAGGACACACCGCGTTGCTGTCGGGCTGAAACCTCCTATCTCCATTTTAAAAAATATATATATTTTAACATGTTTAAAGCTAAAGTTAACCCATTAACCCATTAAGACCTGGAACTGTGTCATTTTTAGATTTGAGCTAAAAAGCATTATTTTACACTTTGGGCTATTGAAAAATAGCAGATCTACAAGCTCATAGCGCGGCACTGAGTGCCGCGCTATGAGCTTGTAGATCTGCTATTTTTGAAAAATCGTGAAAATGTGTGAAAATCTTTGAATATATATATTTCTAAAGCGAACATTTTTAACTCAAATCTTTGCTTCTGGGGGTCCCTGGAAAGAAATATTTTGATGGGGGTCGGCGGGCCAAATACATATCATTTTGGGGGTCCTTGACATGAAAATACGGGTCAGAATACTGTTGAGATTGAGGAGACGTAGAATCAGCCTCAGGTATCAATGGGTTAAGACCTGAGGCGATTCTTAAAAATGTTTTCTAAACATTTTTTTGAAAAAAAATCAAAAACTTTTTTTTTTCAAGATTTTTCAAAAATAGCAGATCTACAAGCACACTCAGTGCCGTGCTATGAGCTTGTATATCTACTATTTTTGAATAGCCAAAGAAATCTAAAGTGACACAGATGCGTTCCAGGTCTTAATGGGCTAAAGTGGTTAATTCTCTCTGTGGGCTCTTTATAAACATTGAAACCGTTGCAAAAAATATATAAACAAGAGCTTGTGAAAGCTGCAAAAGTAAAAGTATCAATACTCTGCAATGTAGAAATACTCTGAAAACGTACCCCACTTACTGAAAAGTAAGTGGAGTGAGTATTTTTTTTTACATACGAGGTTTCCGCCCCGACAACAACAACAACAGGGACGATTTTTTGGGATATATTTTTTTTTTCTTTTTCTTTTGTGTGAGAATGCCACGGTCATTAAGAACAGAATGGTAATAGTCTGGCGGGGGGGCGAGAAACAGCCTGCTGGCTGTGGCCATTCTGTGAAGTCAGCGGTGGCAACCCAGGGCCCCATTGTTATTCACCGAGCGTGTTCCACCCGGCTTTAATTCAGCTGCAGAAAAGGTGTTGCCATGGCAACCATCAGAAGAACCTGTTGTTGCTTGACGTTTTATCAAAACGTTAGGCTAGTGTCTGTTCAAGGTAAAGAGGGGGGGGGGGGGGGGGGGCACTCTAATTGTTGCCCGTGGCCCCCCCGACCCGCTGCCGACGGGCGGGCGGGCGGGCGGGGGTGGCAGCATACGATCGGCAAACCGACCGCGTTGAAACGCGCTACAATTGTTTTCGGCGTAATCTTTCATTCAGGCGCTTCGTTTTGCCATAACAAAAGGACTTGCTGAATAGAACGGGGGGTCATTAATTCTTAAATGGGGGAGACGTCTTGGAGGAAAGAAGGAGGAAAAAAAGCGCCAAAATCTGTCGTCTTCATTCCGAGGGGGGGCGCTTTTTTTGCTCTGATCTGAAGTGAATCGCTGAAAAGTACATCGCAGGGAAGAGTTTGATGGCGTGCATACATACATTTGCATGCCGTATATATATATACGCTTGTTTGTTTGTTTTAATCTGTGACTCAGCCACTTATCAGAGACACGTACAGCTGACAGCAGATCCCATTTTCTTTGCAAGTTCTAATTTGTTTTGAGTCCGCACCAATTACCGGGTGATAAACAGAAATAACCCTTTTGAACGACACTGCCAGATCGGTGTGGATTGGTTTGTGCGCTATTACGAGACGTGTGTCTCAAAGGACGACTTCACCCATTTTCAACCTATCTTCATATAATTGGTCCTCACTAATGCTCATGATAAAATGGTACCATTTTTTTCTACTCAGTCTGTGTCTCAGAGGAGGGCCGTGGACACTTCAGAAACCCAGTCTACCAGTGACATCATTGATGGGGACTCCCAAGCTAATAGAAACTGCAGGCTTTGTATTCATGGAAAGTTGCAATGCAATAATAAAAGCCATTGTTCACGAGTTCATGTTGGGGAAAAAAAAAATCCTGCCTAACGATGATGTCACTGGTAGACGGGTTTCTGAAGTGTCCACAGCCCTCCTCTGAGACACAGACTGAGTAGGAAAAAAATGGTACCATTTTTATCATGAGCATTAGTTAGGACCTATTATATGAAGATAGGTTGAAAATGGGTGAAGTCGTCCTTTAAGGCCATCTGCAACGCTACTAGCAAAGTGTGTAGTGGGCACACCGCTGCTGAGTGGACCCCGTTAGGGCGATCTAAGTGTTACAGAAAGGACAGGACATAATGGGGTCTTGGTGGAGGCATTGATACAGTAGTAGGTCAGGGCTTCTCAAAGCGGGTGCTGGCCCGTGTCCATTGGGTGCCGCAGAGCACTTTGATAATGTTTAGTTTAACCAGTTAGACCCGCTGTACTTACAGTAGTAAAACGGACCTGAGTCGCAATGTACTTGGTGCGTTTTTTTCCCCCCATCTACACCAAATATCTTTGCCAAAAATAGCTGATCTACAAGCTCACATTGCGACGCGTTGTGAGCTTGTAGATCGGCTATTTTTGGCGAATGTTCCCCCCCCCCAGAATAGGGATGCTGGGGTCCAAGTGTTTAAATGTCAAATAAGAAGTAAATGTCTATACTTTTACTTCTACTCCACTACATCTCAGAGGCAAATATTGCACTTTTACTCCACTACAATTATTTGGCACCAATTATACCTAGGCTATTTGAAAATAGCCGATCTACAAGCTCACAGCGCGTCGCATCGCGACGCGCTGTGAGCTTGTAGATCTGCTCTTTTCAAACATTTTATTACTTTTACTTTTGGTACTTTAAGTACGTTTTGACATTTTACATACCTTTGTACTTTTACTCAAGTAAATTCTGAGTTCCGGACTTTTTTACTTGTAACGGAGTACTTCTACATTGCCGTATTGATACTTTTACTTAAGTAAAACATTTGAGTACTTTTTCCACCACTGCCAGTCGGTGAGGAGCTCAGAGCTGCAGAGAGAACTTTCCAGGCCTCACTGTCAGGTGTGCCGGTAGGATACATACAGCAGCAGTGAAGCAACGCAGAAATCTGTGGATAATTGTCATAATGACCAAATAGGGAGGAAAAAAACGGGGTCTAAAAATAATTGGCTACTCTAACCCATTAAGACCTGGAACTGTGTCATTTTTAGATTTGAGCTAAAAAGCATTATTTTATACTTTGGGCTATTCAAAAATAGCAGATATACAAGCTCATAGCGTGGCACCGAGTGCCGCGCTACGAGCTTGTAGATCTGCTATTTTTGAAAATTCGTGAAAATGTGTGCAAATCTTTGAATATATATATATATTTTTAAAGCGAACATTTTTAACTCAAATCTTTGTTTCTGGGGGTCCCTGGAACAAAATATTTTGATGTGGGTCCGCGGCCAAATACATATCATTTTGGGGGTCCTTGACATGAAAAAGATTGAGCACCACTGATATACAGTAGAAACATAAGTTTTTCAGAAAACTGTTGGGATTTAGGAGACATGTAGTAGAATTGTAGAATCGGCTACAGGTCTCAATGGGCTAAATGCATGAAAAAAATTAAAAGTGAGAGGGAGGAAAAAAAACATTTCAGTTCTTTTAGCTGCAATGCTTGTGGGAATTCACTGCGGCCCTTATTTGCTGTCCAACTGGTCCGGTGGAGCCAGCGGTGCGCACGGCTGAACACTTAACCCATTAAGACCTGGAACTGTGTGATTTTTTGATTTGAGCTAAAAAGCATTATTTTACACTTTGGCTATTCAAAAATAGCAGATATACAAGCTCATAGCGCGGCACCGAGTGCCGCGCTACAAGCTTGTAGATCTGCTATTTTTGAAAATGTGTGAAAATGTGTGCAAATCTTTGAATATATATATTTTTAAAGCGAACATTTTTAACTCAAATCTTTGCTTCTGTGGGTCCCTGTAAAAAATATATTTTGATGGGGGTCCGTGGCCAAAAACATATCATTCTGGGGGTCCTTGACATGAAAAAGTTTGAGCACCACTGATACAGAAACATACGTTTTTCAGAAAACTGTTGAGATTTAGGAGACATGTAGAATCGGCTTCAGGTCTCAATGGGTTAATGTTGGTAAATTGAACAAAATGAAGCCTGATGCAGCTGGCGATGGTGTTGGTTACGGGTAAAATGGTCATCCACACATCTACAGTATATATCACTAATCACTGCTACAGTATAAATCTCATGAATACTCATTTGAAAGCTGACCAATGCTGTACTGAATCAGTATGAAATAATGCACCATGTCACTATAAACAACTACTGTTGTACTGTTTAATCGCGTTACAAGATGTATCTTTAATCATTTTTTTTGCCCTATTACCCTGAGTTCTGGGGGGAACATTTGCTGAAAAATAGCCGATCTACAAGCTCACAATGTGTTGCGACTCAACGAATTAGGAGCTTTTAAATCAGCTATTTTCAGCGAACGGATTTGGTGGTGAGGGGGGGGGGCGAACTATGATACAGAGTCGAACCCGGTCAAACTGAGTATTAGCTTACTAAGTAGAGGTTTTAACAGCCCAACGAAGATACATTAGATACAAAGTAGGCTACATGTTTTTTCATTTTCACTTTCAGAAATTGGGAATGTGACGTATGCTCCATTTTGATGAATTTCTTAGAGTGGAATATTACTTAATAATACACCAGTTTTGCTGATCAATAGGACTTGATTCAATGAATAAACATTCATTAAACGTTAGGAGGAATTCTATTCATGAACTTCTGTCGGTGCCCATTTCCATATTTGTATTCTTTTTTTCCAGCTCATTTTGAAAATGGTTGAACATTTTTGAAATGTTGGGACGTTTTCACATAATGACATGCCCAAAATAGGGATGCCGGGTTTAACCCATTGAGACCTGAAGCCGATTCTACATGTCTCCTAAATCTCAACAGTTTTCTGAAAAACGTATGTTTCTGTATCAGTGGTGCTCAATCTTTTTCATGTCAAGGACCCCCAAAATGATATGTATTTGGCCGCGGACCCCCATCAAAATATTTTGTTCCAGGGACCCCCCAGAAGAAAAGATTTGAGTTAAAAACGGTTCGCTTTAAAAATATATATATTCAAAGATTTGCACACATTTTCACGATTTTTCAAAAATAGCAGATCTACAAGCTCGTAGTGCGGCACTCGGTGCCGCGCTATGAGCTTGTAGATCTGCTATTTTTGAATAGCCAAAGTGTAAAATAATGCTTTTTAGCTCAAATCTAAAAATGACACAGTTCCAGGTCTTAATGGGTTAAGAACCTCATGGAGAGCAGCAGATATGATTCAGAACTGTTACGAACCTATAGAACATGGGCACAGATCTCAAAATGAACATAAACTGCAGAATACTGTAAAGTTACCTTTACATTTTGAATGTCATTTTGTTTCACATTAAGTCCTTCATCTCCTCTAAAATGGCTTAACCCATTAACACCTGAGGCTGCGTCTAAAAAAATCTAAATCCTAAAAAAAAAAAATCGGAAAAAAATATAAAAAAATAATTTTCATGATTTTTCAAAAATAGCAGATCTACAAGCTCGTAGCGCGGCACTCGGTGCCGCGCTATGAGCTTGTGTATCTGCTATTTTTGAATAGCCAAAGACATCTAAAGTGACACAGATGCGTTCCAGGTATCAATGGGTTAATAGCACTGTCGCCATCACTCGAAACAAAGGTCTAACCACAAGGTTGTTGGGGAAAATTTAAAAAGAAACGTTAAATGCCAAATCTATTTCTTAAAACTACAATTAAGGACTAGTCTTTGAAATGGCAAGCCACTCTGACAAAGCCTGATCCGGCGCACACCGCCCTCTAAGATTGGTGGCCAGGGTCGTGCCGCGTTCCTCTTCTTGGTTTATTAATTTTGCAGACTAATTCAGCCTCAGATGGCCTTCTCTAAAGGTTTGGGCAACTAAAGAATGGTGTGAGGGGGTGGGGTGGGTGAGTGGGGGCCTGTGGGGTCTGTCCCCCTGTTTGAATGGATGGATGATGATGAGTGCAGCTTTGCAACAGAATCAGTACCTATTGATCTCTCTGACAGTGTAGATAAATAAAAGTTGGCCAGATGAAAGAAGTGTGCGCGAGCGAGAGGGCGCCCGCGCGCGCGCGCGTCTGTGTGTGTCTGTGTGTGTGTGTGGGTGTGTGTGTGCAGGCGTGCGCACGTGTGTGTGTGTGTGTGTGTGTGTGTGTGTGTACGTGTAACTGTGGGTAGAAACTCTTTCACGGTAGCTTGAAGCTGCAGTGATCCGCTAATGGGCTTGGGCTGCGTTGTTCTTCATTGATCTGGGGGGGGGGGGGGCTTGCCTACGGCTTATGAGCCATATCCTGCTGCCGTTATGGTACTCCATTAAACCCCCTCACTCTTCAAAACAGCCCCGGATGGGAATGTCTCAATTATTAGATTATCAAGGCGCTGCCTTGGCTTTAAACTCGGTTGCCTATAGCTAATCTAATCTGGCCAACCACACCATGACCACCGTCATCACTGGTCTAGGGAGGTTTTGATTTGGTTCCTGGCATCTTTATTGGAGTAGTCGTCATGACCCAGTGTGCAAGAACAACAACAACAACAACAAAACAACTCATAATGACATGTTTCTGGAATAAATACATTTAACATATTGTTGTATCATTTAACTGCCAATAACCACTTTCAGTCTGGTGTTCCTGTTTCGGCAATGTCATTATACTGTAGGTCGAAAAAATGCAGAAATGACAAAATAGCAAAAATAGCCAATCCACAAGCCCACAATGGTTCACATCGCGACGTGTTGTCAGCTTCTAGATTGGCTATTTTTTGTGTGACACTGTATAAAATAAAGTATAAAATAGAGCATATTATAGGGTGTGGGGACATAGAATGATATGTAGATAAAACGTTTCTGACCGATCGACTGCAACGACTATACCGTTCAATACTGCTGTAGCAACAACACTGCAGGCGGTGGAAATATTGTACTTATTGCTCGTTGCTCTCCATTACGCAATAAAACAATGCAATCGCAAAATTGATTGCTGTTTATGTTTTCACGAGAGTAATGACGGGGGGTGGGGCGACGCCATCCTGCGTGAAGTCATCATAATCATCAGGAGAAATCGATTGAGATAAACCGAGTGCATTATAATGTCAAATGTAAAAGCCAGCGATATATAAAGAGGGCTCGCTGTGTGAGAGTTTACGGAAATGTTGTCGGTGAGAATGCAAAAATCTGAAATTGAATACGAAACCTTGCAGATTTTCATATCTTATTTAGCAGTCATTTGCATAATCCTGCACATTTGTGAGTGTTTCGACAGTAGATAACAGAGGTGGCTGAGTGTATCCTGTATAATTACACAATCTCCTCCTTTGTGCGGATTACTTTGATGTAGCACACACAGCTGTGTGCGGCTGAACCTAAACGCGGAGAAGCGGCATGAAAGGATCGTGTTACATCCACCGTAAAGGGGTTGAAAACAGGAACACAATGCCTGAGTAAAGATACCTTCAGTGTCAGTTGTTTCCTAATGATGTGGCTTGACTGGGGGGGAAAAATAACTGGATAACCCGATCGTTATTTTTATGTAGTGTTATTATGCCTCCAAACCCCGGCAGTGCCATGAAAACACCGTTTGAATCCCTATAGTTTCAAACAATGTTCTGTGGCAAAGAGCTCAGGTTGAAAACTCTGCAGATAGTTTGTCGAAAATTGGTGCCGAAAAAGTTCTCAGCGTCGGCCCACGGCGCACACAAGACAGACAGCGGGGCATTATAATGCATAGCTTTTTCCACAGCTAGGGTGATGAATGTTTGCGTATCCTGAAGCAAAAAGGAACGGGTTTAGATTGCTTTTCAGTGGGAAAGAAGTCCAGCTTGACAAGATGGCTACAGTAAGCAGTCGGCCATGAAGGAGAGAGGAGTGATGGGTCTGTACAGTGTCTCTCTGTGTGGTGCATGCACTGGGCGGGATATAGGGATAGGATAGGTGTGTTCCCTAACTTTTTTTCAGATCGAGACTCAAAAGGAAAAGTGTTCTGTTCCCCTGAGACCCAAACTTAACAAAAATAAATGATGAATTAATCACATAACCCATTAAGACGTGGAACGCATCAGTGTAACTTTTTGACTTTAGCTAAAAAGCATTATTTTACACTTTGGCTTTTCAAAAATAGCAGATATACAAGCTCATAGCGCGGCACCGAGTGCCGCGCTATGAGCTTGTATGTCTGCTATTTTTGAAAAAATCAAGAACATTTGTGCAAATCTTTGAATATATCTTTTTTCAAGCAAACATTATTACAGTAACTCAAATATTTGCTTCTGGGGGGGTCCCTGGGACAAAATATTTTGTGATGGGGGTCCTTGGCCAAATACATATACATTTTGGGGTCCTTGACATGAAAAAGTTTGAGAACCACCGATATAGCAACACAGTTTTTAAAAAACTTTTGGGATTTACAAGACATTTTGTAGAATCGGAACCTCAGGTCTTAATGGGTTAAGCCCTAAACTATGACCAGTTAGTGTTGAGATGGAGCCATGATTTAAGGTCATTCTTAAATCTTGTTAGGGATTAAAAGAAATATGAGGCTGTTTTGAAGTTGATCTATATAGGTTTAAAGTGGTTAAACTCCTTTTGAACTTATTTATACTCCCCTGGAAGCCACTCAAGGACACCTGGGGGTCCCTGGACCCCACTTTGAGAACCAACTGGCATAGACTCCACGGTGGTGGTGGACAGGTACTTTCCCCTCGCACCACCCGACCGAGCGCGCCCAGGAACGGAATTGCTATTCTCTGCTAGGTCAAACCCAACGAATCCCGTATACGTGCATCGCCAGCAAATATGATTGCTTCCCAGTGTATCAACAACAACCAAAAATAAAGGCTTATTCCACTTTTTGGCTGGGCTGAAATAACTTCAGATTTCCTGATAGATTGGATACACTTCTGACGCGATGGCATTTTAAAATCCTCAAAGGAGTTGTGTATAGCCCTACTTAGGCAACGCTTGGGGATTGATCTTGAGGCTCAGTGTCTCTTATCAATACCCGGGTGTCTGACTGACATGCCAGCTCATTGATCAAAGTAAGATCTACTCCTTATCGGCACACAGGACATTTTGGCAAATTGAAGCTGATTCTGAAGTAGATCTAAAAGCCTCTGAACTGAACTCAATTAGAACACACCATGCAGCGGTGTGTGTGTGTGTGAGTGGTGCCCTGGCAGGAAACAAAGAGATATATTCCCTGATTCAATATCGCTGCTCCATGCCGCGTCCCCCTACTGATACCGTTGATAGTCGGGCTGAAACCTCATATCTCCTTTTTGCTTTTTCATAAATTAACCCATTGAGACCTGAAGCCGATTCTACATGTCTCCTAAATCCCAACTGTTTTCTGAAAAACGTATGTTTCTATATCAGTGGTGTTCAATCTTTTTCATGTCAAGGACCCCCAATATTATATGTATTTGGCCTCGGACCCCCATCAAAATATTTTGTTCCAGGGACCCCCCAGAAGCAAAGATTTGAGTTAAAAATGTTCGCTTTAAAAATATATTATGTTCAAAGATTTGCACACATTTTCATGATTTTTCAAAAATAGCAGATCTACAAGCTCATAGCGCGGCACTCGGTGCCGCGCTATGAGCTTGTAGATCTGTTATTTTTGAAAAACACAAACATTTTGAAAATGGAGAGATAGGAGGTTTCTGACCCGACAGCAACTGTAACTGGCTTGCTGTAGCTGTTTGCAATGGTCTGCGTGTGTATATCGTTTTCAGACAGCTCGGTAGACGTGTGGGAAGCTAATCATCTCTTTTATATACCTCAACTGCTGCTTCGATCAGCGCTCATTTTCTTCAGTGAAGTCCCAGCAGCGCTCTTTGAAAAAAAAGGTCGAGCTATATGTCAATCCGCCATTGAAAAACTGAAAGGCTGAATCATTCACAAAAAAAGTCCAGAGGCCACACACACACACAATTCTTGAGTCTGAGCCAGGGACTATTAGATCTATCTAAAGAGAAGGAAACATTCTCACTGTGTTGTGTTGTAACTGGATGTGTTTTTGAAATTTACCCTGGCACCATTTTAACCCATTGAGACCTGAAGCCGATTCTACATGTCTCCTAAATCTCAACAGTTTTCTGAAAACGTATGTTTCTATATCAGTGATGTTCAATCTTTTTCATGCCAAGAACCCCCAAAATGATATGTATTTGGCCGCGGACCCCCATCAAAATATGTTGTTCCAGGGACCCCCAGAAGCAAAGATTTGAGTTAAAAATGTTCACTTTAAAAATATATATATTCAAAGATTTGCACACATTCTCACGATTTTTCAAAAATAGCAGATCTACAAGCTCGTAGCGTGGCACTCGGTGCCGCGCTATGAGCTTGTATATCTGCTATTTTTGAATAGCCCAAAGTGTAAAATAATGCTTTTTAGCTCAAATCTAAAAATGACAAAGTTCCAGGTCTCAATGGGTTAAGCATCCCGTGAAGGTGAAACTACCGTATCTTTCGAAACACCACGGTTGTTTTTGTAAGGATTTTATCTATTTTTCTCTCAAAGACTCAATTTTAAGCCCACATTCTTGAAGAGTTTGAGCTACAATAGGACAATTATATTTTTCGGAACTTTTTTTGGAACAAAAGTCTGGACTTTAAAAGGTCTCTAAATACCAAGAGCTGAGATCAAACCTCTGTTTTATTTGATCTTTAATCTAATAAATGCATTTAAGAGAAAGCCTCCATGGGAGCGATCTTGATTTCGACAGTTTCTGAATTAGGGATTTTAAAGGCCAATCATGTGGTCACTCTGCCATGGTATCATGTGAACTTGATTCACATCGACCACTTAAACCCCGTATGGTTGGCCGTAGTCCATCAGGGCTCTATACTAGAGTCTTTTCTGTTTTCTGTTATTGTGGCGAAAGCTTTCGTTAAAAATAGCCGACCGACAAGCTTGTCAATCGGCTATTTTCCTGCGAAAGCCTACCCCACTATAAGGATGCTGGGGTTTAGACTTTAAAGTGGTTAATTAATGTATACTCTATCGTCTGATGGAGTCGCGGGCCGAAATAGCCGATCTCCAAGCTCATTTTCAGGCTTATGATGATGCACTGGAGTGCCACATATCTCTCTCTCTCTCTCTCTCTCTCTCTCTCTCTCTCTCTCTCTCTCTCTCTCTCTCTCTCTCTCTCTCTCCGTGGTAGTTGGATTCCAACAATGAATGTATTATTACGCTGAATATCTCTTGCCATAATTACACGCCGGATCGGTTGATATCTTATCACCAAGCTGAAAAGCTATTTCTTTATCTATCTCGTAGCATTTAATTCCAAGAAGTGTGTGACAGCCACTCTCGCTAGGCTAATCTCAGTGACTTTTTTTTACCTTTTTTTTTTTTACCTTCACCAAAATGAGGTGCATTTTAAAGATGGTCTCTGGCCTTGAGTCATGGATGAAAATTCCCCTCAAAGACATCCTCCAATAGAAAGAGGGGATTAGAGTAGGCCAAACATCTAACCTCTCTTCCAAATGGGAACCGCCCTGGCCATGGTAGATATTATTAATAATAATGATGATTAAAGGACAACTTTGTTTTTTTACAACCAAGGTTTATATTTTAGCTTGTAATTAAAGTAAATAAAAGATGAGTGTTACATGTTTTTGATTTACTGCTTTCTATAGTTTTAGCAATTCTCCCGATATTTTTTACAGTGTGTGTCCAGTGGGCGGGGGCATTCTGTCCGGTGGTTAAATATGTCTTTTTTTACACAATAACCCAGCGTTTTCTTTATTAGTATTTACAGAAGCTTGTTTCTAGCCCCCAATAACTCACATCTGGCCATCAAAGACCACAGGACCTTTTTTTATTGCGTAAAAAAGGCATATTTAGCCACCGGACAGAATGCCCCCGCCCACTGTAAAAAATATTGTGAAAATTGCTAAAACTATAGAAAGCAGTAAATGAAAAAAAAATTACACTCATCTTTTATTTACATTAATTACAAGCTAAAATATAAACCTTGGTTGTAAAAAACCAAAGTTGTCCTTTAAAGCTGCAAGCCCTCCACCCCCTTTGTGCACGTTGTGACGCATGGCAGCCATGTGCCGTTACCGTGGGAGAGGTTTGTAAATGTATAGATATCAGCAGGCATTATAATGATTCAAAATTGGCCTGTAGATGTTTTAAGGCTGGGACTCTCATCAAACTCTATGCTTTGATACCACAACCCATTAAGACCTGAAGCCATTTCTACAAATGTCTTCTAATTCCCAACAGTATTCTGAAAAAAACGTGTGTTTCTATATCAGTGGTGCTCAAACCTTTTCATGTCAAGGACCCCCAAAATGATATGTGTTATGTGATATATATTCAAAGATTTGCACACAATTTCAAGATTTTTCAAAAATAGCAGATCTACAAGCTCATAGCGCCGCACTCGGTGCCGCGCTATGAGCTTGTATATCTGCTATTTTTGAATAGCCAAAGTGTAAAATAATGCTTTTTTTTTTAGCTCAAATCAAAAAGTGACACAGATGTGTTCCAGGTCTTAATGGGTTAAAAAAAAAAATACTTTTACAGCAGTAACTATATGGATGGAGTATTAAATTCATCAATAAGGTCATCATCAACTGATTAGAAGGAGGGGAAGTGCTCATCAGGCTAGTGAAATGAGCTATTGCTGTGACGTCAACATTTTGCCTTTTTTTAAAGCTTCAGAGAGTGGTCTCTTGATGTAAAAACAGTGGCATAAAAAAGATGTGGGAAAATTTTGATCAGAGAAAGAAACTTCAGAGATAGAGAAGATATCAATGTCTAGAGACCCTTCTCTAGACATTCTCTAGCGTGTTAGCAGCACCCTTCGCGTGCCGGACAAGGTTGCAGCTAGCAGCGAGAATTCCATTGCCCTTGAATCAGTGCAGTCATTAATATGGAAATCATAATCACCAATTCAAATGAGGTTGGGCATAATTAGTAAGAGCAATAGACATAAAGTATGAGAATAAAAAAGTTGGTGTCATACTTAGGGGGGCTGATAGACAGTCATAACAAGTGCATTTTGTATATTATATAATATTAGGCTTCTGGTCTTTACCACTTAAGCCCCATTTTATACTCTGGCTATTCGAAAAATAGGCAATTAGCTAGCTCACAACGTGTCACAAAGTGATGCGTTGTAACCTTCTGTGTGTTCCCAAAAAGCGGATGCCACAGTTAATGTGTTTAAGGCAGACTACTCTTCTCTTTTACTGAGATAATTGAGCTTAAGTATGGATTCGTGTGAAGTTTGACATGAGTACTTCTAGCTGTAGCTACCATGTTCAATGTCATAGCAATGGGGGGGGGGGGGGGGGGTTGTGTCAGCAAATGTTTTTATATGAACCAAATCGCCTACATACTGTATCTGCCAATATGTTTTATCACAGTGTTGTTGGCTAGTGATAGCTGGTACTACCCTACAAACCTCAACTCCTCTGCTTGATGACCAATCATGGCATCTAGATTGTTTGGAACTTGGAAAATGACTCAACAAATATAAAAGGTTTGCAGGATCCACTACAATTAATTTGAAAACTTTAGTTACTAGTTACTTTGCAGATATAAATGATTACATTATAAAACATACATTAACCACTTTAGCCCTATTTTATACCTAGGCTATTTGAAAATAGCCGATCTACATGCTCACAACGTGTCGCGATGCGACGCGTTGTGAGCATGTAGATCTGCTATTTTCAAATATCTTAGTACTTTTACTTTTGGTACTTTAAGTAGATTTTGATACCAATACTTTTGTAATTGTAAATTTTGAATTTTGGACTTTTACTTGTAACGGCCGTACTCCTACAGTACATTGCAGTACTGATACTTTTACTTAAGTAAAACATTTGAGTACTTTTTTTCCACCACTGCTGTTTTGGAGTGAAAGTCAGTTCGAGAGAAGTGTGCTGGATGTGACCTTGACTGAAAGTGTCAGACACTTTGGGCTCACCCTATCACAGTAGAGTATGTGCGTGTGCGTGTGCGTGTGCGTGTGCGTGTGCGTGTGCGTGTGCGTGTGATTGATGCGCTCACTCAGACTGAAGTCATATACTCACAGCATCTGAAACCAGCCGGCCTGTAAAAAAAAAACAAATGCAAACGGCATCGACTCACTTGTACTTAACTCCACTGTGAATATGGATCAGCCATGGGATCAATACGCTTCCATTAGCGACATCATGGAGATTGGGGGGGGGGGGGGGGGGGGTGGCCACAGCGCTTATTGGGTCACAGATGGGCTCCATAGCTGCAAAACAATGGGCAGTGGCCATACTCTGGCCACTTAGTTAATTACCCAAGTGTTTGGTTTATTTAGGACCCAGAGGAGTGGGGGGGGTGGGGGGGTGGGGGGGTGGGGGGGGGTGGAGCTAGGGTCCGGATGTCGGTCAGAAACCTCTTCTCTCCAGATTTTAACTTTTTGTGTTTTTTTTCGTTAACCCATTCAGGCCTGAGGTTCCGATTCTACAAAAATGTTTTTTGAAAAAAAAAAAAAAACGATGTTTCTATATCAGTGGTTCTCAAACTTTTTCCATGTCAAGGACCCCCAAAATGTATATGTATTTGGCCGCCGACCCCCCCATCTCAAAATATGTTGTTCCAGGGACCCCCCCAGAAGCGAAGATTTGAGTTAAAGAAGTTTGCTTTAAAAATATACATTATTCAGAATTGCACACATTTTCTCGATATTTCAAAAATGGCAGATCTACAAGCTACGATGAGCTTGTAGATCTGCTATTTTTGAATAGCCCAAAGTGTAAAATAATGCTTTTTTTTATATAGCTCAAATCTAAAAGTGACACAGATGCGTTCCCGGTCTTAATGGGTTAATTAACACCATACTTGATCATACTACAGCGTCAGAAAAAAAGCACGAAAAAGTAGCAGATCTGCAAGCTCGAAAAGAGGCGCAAAGCGGTGCGTTTTAAGCTCGTAGATTTGAATCCTGAAAATTAACCGTTTTGGACATATGTGAGGTTTCCACCCTGACAATAGAGACAATAGATATCATAACTGTCGGGGGGGAAACCTTGTATGTCCAAAAATCGTTACTTTTCAGAAAATGGTGGGGAAAAAAATGCGTTCCAATGGATCCCTTGTAGTTATTATTTAGTCAATAATAGCTCTTGTTAATATTTTTCAATTGGTTCAATAGTAATAAAACCTAACCGACTGACACTCTCTTAACCACATTCACTTATTGAGCTTGTAGATCTGTTATTTTCGCTTCTTTTGTGTGGCACTGTCGTACGACCATGTAGGGCATTTATACAAAAAACATATGCAGGTATACAAGATAACACCTTAACCCCTTAACTGCTCCCTGGGTGTTGTATTAATGGCAGCATCTGCTCCTAATGGTTAGGATGGGTAAATAATGTAAGAGCGCTGGTTCTCAACGTGGGGTCCGGGGAAGCCCAAGGGGTCCTTTAGGGGGTTCCAGGGGGTCCCCAGCAAAATGAGGAATAATTTAAAAAAAAATGTAAGACCAATTTTATGTTTTGCCTATTTGAAAATAGGCGATCTACAAGCTCACAATTGCATGGTGGTGGCGTTGTCCAAAATGTAACAACAGCAGCATTGCTTAGTCATTGCTGGCAGTTTATTTATGATTCATTTATTTTCTATAACAGTGGAATAATAATGGTTCATTGTTGTCATCGTTTATTTGCTGTTTGTTGTGCTTAATTTGAACAATTTTAAACCTTTAGCATTGTTTTGACACAATAGGCTCTATGCACAGCAGCCATACAGTATATTATCACTTCCTTCACAGGTGTTACCACTGATACTAATGAAGGCTCTGTTCCATTTAGTGTAGCACAGTGGTTCTAGTGGTTCACAGTGATTGGTAAGATTTCCACGACCCCCATAACTCTGAGAGTGTACAAATGGAACCAAATGGACCCGTAAGGGTCCATTTGGTTCCATTTGTACACTCTCAGAGTTATATAGACCCGCAAGGGGCCATTCGGAAACCCCTTAAGGAACCATAGGGTTCCTGGACCCCAATTTCAGTCCCACTGGTGTAGCAGAGTGTTTCCAGTGAGCCAACATGCACACAACATCAGCACCCTGACTCTGTTTGACCAGAATGGAACAGAGCCTTCATTAGTATCATTGGTAACACCTGTGAATGTCTTCACAATATGGCTGCTGTGAATAGAGCCTATTAGTCCCAGGTTGTGATGTTGTATAGGCGTTAGATGAAACACAACCGTTTGGGTGTCAGTGTCATAACATTGTACAATTTAATAGGTGTCACTCCGAGTGACAGGTTGTGATCTAAGGTGTTGGAAGTTGTCAGTTGCTGTGATGTGATGTGCATTAACCTTTAGAGCATTTGGGCGAAATGTGTTAATATAGCGTCACTATCATTTTAACCACTTTAATCATTATTTTATACTTTGGCTATTCAAAGATAGCAGATCTACAAGGCAAGCTCATAGCGTGTTCGTGCCGCGCTAAAACATTATAATGGTGGAAATGTGTGCAAATCAAATATATTTGTCTCCGCCAGAGGTGGAGAGTATGTTTTCGTTCTTGTCCTTCCGTGTGTCCGTCCGTCTCAGCCAAGCTAACATTGGTCAAGCTTCACGTAATACGTGACAATATGTTGTCACCAATGCTTTTGATTGGCTAGCGAGACGCATGACGATATGTAATATAAATAGGTAAGACAGGATTAATCAGGAACAGTACTGGCGGAGACCTGTGCACATTTTCTAGTTTGTATATCATTTCTTAACTCTGGGGGTCAACACATGGCGGTCTACAGCTAAATAATATCATTTTGACGGTCTATGGCATGAAAAACCTTGAGCGCCACTGATATAGCAACACACGTTTTTCCAGAATACTGTTAGGATTTAGAAGACATTTTTTAGAATGGGCCTCAGGTCTTTATGGGTTAACCACCACGTTGCATTGCTTTAGAGAGATGTGTGTATTTATGGTTGTAAAAGCAGACCTCATGTGACCTCCGTGGGTCCATCTGTGTTGGGATTAACACGTTGTCACAGATGATATGGTGTTATATATGCCACCTCTTCATTGGTGACAGGCTCAGCAACAGATTAACCCATTAAGACGATTCAACAAATGTCTTCTAAAACAGTTTTCTGAAAAACCTAGTGTTTCTACATCAGTGGTGCTCAAACTTTTTCATTTCAAGGACCCTCAAAATGATATGTATTTGGCCACCGACCCCCATCTCAAAACATGTGGTTCCAGGGACCCCCCCAGAAGCAAAGATTTGAGTTAAAAAATGTTCGCTTTAAAACAATATGTATATTCAAAGATTTGCACACGTTTTCACTATTTTTCAAAAATAGCAGATCTACAAGCTCATAGCGCGGCACTCGGTGCCGCGCTATGAGCTTGTATATCTGCTATTTTTGAATAGCCACAGTGTATAAAATAGTGCTTTTTTTTTAGCTCAAATCAAAAAGTGACACAGATGCGTTCCCGGTCTTAATGGGTTAATGTCTCTCTGTGCGTGCTGTCAAATTATACCCATGCTTTGGCGTCGGTGATCAAGACAACATGCTATGCTTATCAACCAACATTACGCCCCGGCTTTCGTATCGGCTAGACTATAATAAAGGTCAGGATGAATGCTCTGCTTTGAAATTGTTAAATCTGTTTCCCTTCAGTGCCCCCAGCCAGCACCTATCTTTTCTCATCTATTTAAATGTAAATGAAAATGTCAGGCACAAACTTTTGGGGGCCACAAAAAAACAGCGTGGAAAATCTACTTTTGAACGGATTCAGGGCATTGAGATGAGAAAGAAAAGGACAGATTGTGTCTGTCGACGATTCGGATAATGAAATTAAAGTGTGAGATCTGTGTGAGTACAGTAGCTGGATGATAACATTTCCACAGGGACGGTCGAGCTTGAGCAGCCACGCGTTCAGTCCCAACAGAGTAGGCCCAAAAGTTTTTAGCTGGAGTACCCAAAAGAGGAATTTGATGACGTCTCCCCGGGGGACCCAAACTAGTGAAAATGGCTGATCTACAAGCTCACAACATGTCGCATCGCGACGCGTTGTGAGCTTGTAGATCAAATGTATCTTGTTTTTTTTCAGAAAATGTAAACAAATATGTATATATCATTTGAAATAATGACCAAAAAAAATAGGGATATTTACTCCCAACCCATACAAATGTGTATGTGACCCACAAATGGGTCCCGACCCATAGTTTGGGAAACTGGAGTAAGACAGTACTGTAGGCCCTTTCTGCACTTAAAGGCAAGCCCCCACCCCCCTTTCTTCGTGGGTGGGAGGGGGGCACAGCTTGTAGATCTGCTACTTTTGAATTGTCGAAGCATAAATTAAAATAGGGCTTAAGTGGTTGAAAACCATGCCTAATATAAAATGCTGTGCCATGTCTTACTGTTATGCTACATGAGTTACATAGGCTTACATCTACACAATACCAATGATGATCTGCTTCTTTCTGGAGTCAATATAGTAGCCCACTGAGCCATAGTCGGCTATTAGACCTCCGTCTAAAACAGGGTTATAATTGGTCTAACAGTGAAAGTTTTTTAGACGTCTAGGCTTAGCCTAGACGTTGATTAGCTGTTTTTTAAGCGTCTATATATAGACGTCTACATTATAGACGTCATTTCAACGGCTATAATATAGACGGTCTATAAATAGACGCTTAAACAACAGCTAATCAACGTTTTGGCTAAGCCTAGACGTCTAAAAAACTTTCACTGTTGGGACAATTATAGCCCGGTTTTAGCCTAGCCCTTAGACGTATTTTAGACGTCTAATAGCCCGAAAAATGCTCAGTGGGAGGCTATGAGAACTGCAAAGGATGTCGTCTCTGTCGGGTGGAAACCTGTCCAAAACTATAACTTTTCAGGATTCAAATAAAAAAGTAGCAGATCTACAAGCTCAAAACGCGTCGCTTCGCGCCGCGTTTCGAGCTTATAGATCTGCTACTTTTTATGTTTTTTTGGCGTGATGCTGTAGTGTGATCAAGTAGGGCTAAGTAGGGTTAAGTTACGGAAAAAAAAGATTACAAAAAATATGGAGATAAGAGGTTTATGCCTGACAGCAACGATATCTAAATCATATGTGTGGATGAAGATCCATTTTAGATCCACTTTTTTTATTAGTTGCAGTTCAAAAGAGCGAGCCACCTGTTGGCTCCGTGTGGGAATGGCGTGCAGGAGGAGGGTGGAACTATGCCCTGTGTGTGTAGATACAGTACTGCACTGTACGGTAGTAAATAATGTCTGGGGAGTGGAGCGTGGGCCTCTTTTCAGAGGCAGTGTGCTGATGTAAATGCAGGCTGGCATTCTGGCTGACAATGGAGGGAGAAAAAACAAAACAAAAATCATCCTCTAATGTTGGCCTGATGAGCCGACCAGGGAAAACCCATGCAGACGTTTAGATTGAGCAGCTCGAGAACTGACTGCACGCATACTCTCTCTCTCTCTCACACACACACACACACACACACACACACACACACACACACACACACACACACACACGGGCGGCAGTGGCTCAGGGGTAGAGTGGGCCGGCTGGGAATCGTAGGGTTCCCATCAAGTGTCCTTGAGCAAGACGCTGAACCCCTAATTGCTCCCGATGAGCAGGTTGGTGCCTTGCATGGTTTCCTCCGCCATCGGTGGAATGAATGGGTGAATGTAATGCACAATCTATGTGAAGCGCTTTGGATAAAAGCGCTATATAAATGCACCATTTTACACACACACACACACACACACACACACACACACACACACACACACACACACACACACACACACACACACACACACGCACACACGCAATCTGCCATTCCGCTATCCACACACATTGCCAAGCAGCCGTTGAGTCTGTTGGTTCTATTACCTTATTCATGTTGAGGCTAAAAAGGTCCAGTTGCATACTGTCTCTGCAGTGCAGTTGTTATGAAGTCCACGCAAGATCTACACACAACTAATGTGCTCTGAAATATAGCTCACAGCTGCCGGCCGTTAAAAACACCAGTTAAACAAGGCCTAAACATGAACATTTAAATGATGAAAGCAACGTCTTTGATTCTGTATTTCAAGCTAGGTGCTACAGATAATATTTTGCATCAAATTCTGCTGTGCAGTGTGGTGTGATTTTTTTTTCCTTTTCTATATTATGCTGTTTTAAATGAGAAATGATGATTTCTCGTTGATCTCCAATCTACAGTATGCTCAGAGACTGCACTGTATGTGATCCCGACGACACCCACCAGGGACTACGAATGTAAATGAGCTCCCGGGTATCTCTGGCGTATTATACTAGGCCTATATTTGGTGTACAATGTCCCTGTTAAATAAACAAACACAATACAATAAAGTGCACATTGGTCAGCAAGTCCCTGAAGGCCTGAAGGACACCCTGACCCTTGAAAGCATTGATTTATAATTAACATAAATACATGTATTTACCCAACAAGTGAGGCATTTTTTCCCCCTCCCTCTCCTTCTGACTCAATTTTCATTGAGCCCTAGTCTATACAATGCAAGAGCCTTGGTGCAAGGTCGACAGTATTTATGGTGTATACGGAAAGAGAATAAAAGAAAAGTGTCTAATGTTGAGAAATAAGTCCCTTACGATCTTTGCCTTGGCCCTAAAAGACCGCGAAGCTACAGAGGCTTAACAGAGTAATAGCAGTGGTCTATAAATCATCTTGAACCCCCCCAAAGAGTGCCTTTCTTAATAAAGTGGGATGTATTGGCATTCCAATAAAGTGGCTATTTCTGTGCTTGTGAAATAAATGTGGCACACCTGGTCCAATGGAGCTTTAAAACCACTGAGGTGTTCCGACACGCAAGACATGGTCCACTCTGGAAGCAGGGTCGCCATGTCCGCTTATTATAAGCGACTTTGAGCTTTTTCTGTAAAGTCGCTTGGACATATTGGTTGTTGTGTTTTTGTTGGGGGGGCTTGTTTCTAAAGTGTATAGTTGCTTATTTGGGATTGCTTCCTAATGTTGTTTAACCAGTGGTTCTTAAACATTTTCTTGTCATGGGCCCCCAAATTAATATGTATTTGTCCATGGACCCCCCAATCTGAAAATATTTTGAGCCAGCGGCACCCCGTACCAGATTTGTGTTGCTGTGATGTTTAAAAAATATTCCACTTTTTTTCTTTTTTTAAATAGCAGATCTACAAGCTCACAACGTGTCGCCATGCGACACGTTGTGAGCTTGTAGATTGCCTATTTCCAAATGTAAGTGCTCATGCGGTCGCTTCTTTTCGACTTGTTTTCATAGCCCTGGTTGCTTATTTCTTGCCCTAATTTCTGGTAACACTGTCTGGAAGCTCTTTGAATTGTCACTAGGGAGACACAATGCTGTACCTGAGGACCGCACTGATATTATACTGTAGGCCATCTTATATACGAGACCATGTCACGTGACTGACTGACTGACTGACTGACCCCCAAATGTATTATGTATGTATTTGGCCGAGGGCCCCCATTTGAAACTATTTCATGCCAGCTAGGGACCCCCATAAGAGAAGATTTGCCAACATTTTTCGAAAATAGCAGATCAACGTGTCGCATTGTGATTCATTGTGAGCTTGTACAATAGATGATCTGTTTTTCACAGACTGATTGACTGTCTGTCTGTCTGACAGACTGTCTGACTGGGTGACTGAATCCCCATTGTTATATGTTCCCCTACTTCCCCACACAAGGACTGTTCACCAGGAACTAACTGGGTGAAGCAGATGCTCTTATCCAGAGCGACTTACAATAAGCAAGCTGAACACATACACAGCATGCAGACAGGGACGGTGGTCCCTCAAGAAACTAGGATTCAAACAAGAACCTACGGTAGCATCAGTAACAATACACTATCAAAATAACAATCTGTACATTGAAACAACATACGATACCAGGTCAAGAATCAACCTAGCATCTGTTTACATAAAATGGTATCTAAATTACATTCTTAACATTGCGGCCAAGAAAACAAACCTAAGTGACAAAAACACGAGTGACCAAGATATGTCTGCATGGATTGTAGCCACATCGTGGTCAATCGCTAGCATCAATCAAGGCACAGGGTACGTGGTGGGAAGGACTAGAGGAAGGATAAAGTTACAACATAGGTTGGCCAGTTGGCAATAAACAACATACACAAAACTAGCCAATCACAGAGAAATCGTCCCTCCGGGCTGCAGGATTCTTAAAAAGCTTGTGAGTAAAGTTGCGGCTTGTCTGGAAACACTCTCTAATTCGCTTGTACAGTCCAACAAAACGTTCTATTCCCTGTTAGCATAGAGCTATCTTAACGCTAAGCTATTACTAGCAGCTCCTGGCAATAGGCTTATCTGAGTGGGATACAGATAAACTCTAGAATATACATTCACTTCTTTCCTGAAGTGGGAGCTCCATAAATGGCTGTCATTGGGTCCTCCTAAGGGCTCTGCGATAATGAACCCTAGGGCTAGAAAAGTGACTCACTCACTCGCTCAGACGCTCACACCAGCGTAATCAGCTTTATTGAACATGTGCACAAACAAGCATGCTTATCTCGGGACATAAACATTATCCGAACACTGCAGAGCCCACACAGAACGAAAACGGGTCGGGCAAAACGACAGCCAGAGGCATAATGTTAACACGGGGCTGATGACACAACCAATGGCCCCATCCTCAGCTCCCACATCTGGCAGTCAGAGGAGGAATCATTCCAAACCTCCGGCTGCCCGGGGTTGTTTCCCCCCCAGTGAATTTCATAGTCCATATCTCAACCGTCACAGGGACTACTGTAAGCCCATGTTTCTCAAACATTTTAATGTCAAGGACCCCCAAATTGATATGCAGTTGGTCGAGGACTAGGGTTCACAAATAACAAAAAATCATATAAGGGACGTTCGGGCGTCCCTTATTTCTTCAAACTCACAATGCGTTGCCTTAATACGCGTTGTGAGCTTGAAGATCAGCTATATTTTGTCAAAGACATTGGTGTAGATAGAAAAAAGTGGTCCAAGGCCTACAGAAACAACTCAGGTCCAGTTCACTAACAGAGGGTTTAAGTGGTTAACAACCTGCATCACAGTATACTGTACGTATTTGAGCTGTTTGAACTTAACGTAAGATATGTGTTATTGAATGATTCCCAAAAATAAGGAACACAAGTGTGTGTGTGTGTGTCCCTTATCAGTTCAATAAGGGACACATCTTTTAGTTTCCAAATACCTTACTTCAAGGGGCGGTTGGCAACCCTACCCGAGGACGCCCATTTGAAAATATTTTGTGCGGGGGGACCTCCATAAGACAAGATTTGTCAGCATTTTTTTCCAAACTGAGCACATCTGAAACGGTACACGCCGCGTCGCTCGTTTAGAAACGGGGCGACCGGTGAGATCCGGTAATCTTGAGGAAATGCGGCATTTATCACGCCGCCGAGCGCTGACATAGACGAGCACTTTTTTAATGCAACATCGATCCACTTTGCAACGCGCAATTTACAGCGCAATCCGGGCCTCATTATTCAGCTCCACTGGACACGAAGAGACGACAATACATCACATCACATCGCATTTTCAGTTGCGGATGAATGATGAAGGAGAGCTGCCATTTTACTGACTCCAGAGCACAAAGCATTGGCGTGTGTGTGTGTGTGTGTGTGTGTGTGTGTGTGTGTGTGTGTGTGTGTGTGTGTGTGTGTGTGTGTGTGTGTGTGTGTGTGTGTGTGTGTGTGTGTGTGTATGTGTGGAGGGGGGAGTTCTTTAAATAGCCTGCCAGATAATTAGGCTGTGATTTACGGGATTTGAAGACGTGACACATAGAGTAGCTACACCTACGCCTCAAATGAGATGAGCCGCCGATGGGGACAATTTATGTATTGAGATGCATTTAACCAGTGCAGCCACAAGGCCTTCAATGGCTGCAGTGCGTCAGCTTATTGAGCTTAATAATATTGGCACACACATTATGCTCCCCCCCCCCACCCCACTACCCCCCCCCCCCCCCCCCCCCCCCGCCCCCCCCCCCAAGACGTTCTTGATGAACAAAAGTGATCCAGTGAATAAGGCCTGGTTGCTGGAGCATGCATCCTGATAAAAAGAGTGTGAGGAGAACGCAAGGAAAGAAAACTGACTTTTCCTGCACAATCACCTCTGAGTAAAGGTCACATTACACACGACGCGGATAAAAAAATAAGTTATTTCGCGTCAAACTTTTTATATTGGCGATGCCTCGTTCGTTCAAGGTCGACAATTTTATTTGTGCAGAAAAGTCGACCTTGTTTCGAAAAAGTAATTACGTCGCTTCATCGCCTCGTTATCAGTGTGCATGAACACCTAACACAAACAGCAGTTTAAATTAATCGCAGAAACAAAACACTGCCGATGTGTACGGCCCTTAAGAGCTGGGCGATATGACTTCAAATCGATATCACGATTATTACAAACTTTTGCCTCGGTTATGATTAATGAACGATTATGAAAAAGGAAATGTGAAAATATTATAAGTGAAAATAGCAAATCTACAAGCTCACGACACGTCGCAATGTGACACGCTGTGAGCTTGTAGATCGGCTATTGTCTCGCGCCAGCATTGTACACAATGAAGTATAAGGCAGGGCTCAAGTGGTTCTCTATTTGAATTTCTTCATGTCAATTCGTTGATATAAGACATTTTTTTTAAGTTATCAAAAACAAAAAGGGTTAGAGGTGCTAAATGTCGGTTTCGATATCTCAGTATCATATCATAGTATCATATATCAGTCAATTGCTTCGCCCTACTCTGACTGAGTCATAAAAGTAACGGTACGATCGAGCTGGGAGAGATGAGTCATTTTTAGGTCGACCTGACTCACAAATGAACGCAGTCACAAAGTATTTGACATTGTCAAACTCTACTTTGTTGCTCACTCCCAAGGGTGGTGTGTAATGCTAAAGAAATGTTATACGTTATAGTTTATTCAAAAGTGAATTCAGTATGATACACCAGTGGTTCTCAAACGTTTTCATGTTAAGGACCCCCAAAATGATTATGTTTTGTCCGCGGAACCCCATCTGAAAATATTTTGTGCCAGGGACCCCCAGAATTTTTAGCACAAATAGATTTGTGCTAAAAAATGCTAAATTATTCAAAATGTTCCTAACATTTTTTTATTTTTTTTTCAAAAATAAAATAAAATAAATAGCAGATGTAGAAGCCTGCAGCACGGCATGAAGTGACACCATGGGAGCTTGTAGATCTGCTACAGTGTTTTTGAATAGCCAACATATAAATGGATAAAGTGTTTGAAACGATTGTGATGATTTATTAACACAGAACTCCCCCCAAGGACCCCACTTTGAGAACCCCTGCTCCAGATTCCTGCTTACCCTAATGCCTGTGCAAAAAAAAAACAGCTGGGCCTAATTAGAAACAAACGGCGGTGAAATTCGAGGGGTCGAGTACCCATAATCCAGGCTGTGTTCCGAAGGGAACCCCTAATCCCACACAAAGTAGAATGTCTTTTATCCCGCCTCAGAAGTACCAGGGTTTGGACTGGGCAGGGTAATAATAATTCTGTTTGTATATGTATGGCCGTCTGTCTATTCAAGAGGCGAGGCGAAAGGCCCCCTTCGTTGGACTGTGGCTTCACAACTCCATTTATTTTTCAAAGTGGGGCCGGATCGTCTTTGTTTCCTGCTGCCGTGACCACATGCGGTCCGTGTGGAGGTATGCTGTTTATTCGCTACATCTGGCGCCTGCCCACACTCTCCGCCTCTCCCCTTTGATTTGTTGCGCGTTGTTTTCCTGGAGGATCAGGTCGGCTCGCTCTCGAATACCACCGTAACTCCCCGTGTTGTTAGCGGTCTTATTAGTGGATATACAAAGGGGGGCTTTTCTTTTTTTTGGTGCTTATTTTACAGTTACACACGTTCACACCTGAGAGTGAACGTTTACAATCGCAGCGATTTTTGTATTTTTGGGGCCATTGAACGGCTTGACTGGACGTCTGGAACACCTGGAAGTTAACCGCTTCAAATCCAGCGTCCCTATTCTGGGCATGTCGTAAAAGCCAAACATTCGGCGAAGATAGCTGATCTACAAGCTCAGCTTGTAGATCGGGCTCATTTCAGCGGTTGTAGAGGGGGGAAAAAAAGAAACTAGTGAGCCAAGGACAGACCCCTGGGGGACTCCGGTCAATGAAGTATATAGGGTTTAATTGCTCAAGTGCCTCGATCGAGGGAACATCTGCATTATTTCAGTGGACAGGGTTATATTTGAAACTATGGTTTCCCATTTTTTTTAAACCCCCAAACCAGAAATCGTTTAATCACAGGCTTGCCTCTCGAACTTCAAGGCTACTGTGGCCTAAAGTCTGGGAAACTTGTCTTGGAACATATACAAAAACGCATAAGGGAGTTTCATAATGGAGCAAAGGTAATGACGCTCTTCGGAACATTATCATCAAGCTATTTTGTCTCGCCAAGATACATTTTAAACGGCAGTTTTGTCTCGCCTAGATAATTTCAAATCGTAGTTTTATCTCGCCTAGATAATTTTACATCAAAGTTTTTATATCGCTTAAACCAAAAATCATCTGCACTTAAACCAAATATCATCTACACTTAAACAACCTTCGTCCTTCCTATGAACACTGGTTCACAGGAAATAAGCTCTGGTGGTTCGTTTGCCTTTTTGTTCTCACCACGACCAAAGGCAATATTAGAAGATGTAGGAGGGAAACTTCGAAGGGCTCTTCAGCACGAAAGCCAGGGCACTGGGGATCTGGAATGGCCTTTCCCCAGATTTCGCTTCAGGTAGATATTGCATTTTCACCCTTTCCACCAGCGAACCTCTGCCACACGGGGCTCGCATTGTTAAGCCTCTGCAGCGAGAACCGACTCTGTGTAAAGTCAGCGAAAACCGCGGAGGAAGATCCGGAGGAATTTCATCTGGAAATATCTCATCCCCCCGATTAGAATTTTGCCGTGGTCTTTTTTTTAATGCTGTGTTGACTTTTCCGCTCACAGAGGGAAAATGAGCGCTCTCTGGAACACTGAGGCTCTACCCACAAGCAGTAGAACCTTTCAGCCAGAGCCTGGTGGTGCTTTCATCGTTCAGCAATGTGCAAGTTGCATCGCGGCTAAAACCTGTCACAGAGGCTTCTGCACCGTTTGTGCAAACCAGTAAGTGCTAGATAGATACAGCTGCTAAGCGTAGCTACTGCATGCAAACTATACAGGAGGAGGGGGAGGGAGGGTGTCGACTCAGGGGGAACGGCCTCCGCTGCACAAATTATAACATCGGGAGTTAGTTTACTCGAGTTCCAACTTTAATTGGAAGCAGATTTTTGACCACCAAAGGCCTCCCATTCTGAGCATGTCAAAAAAGCATTGCGAAAGTATTTATTTCAGTTTAGTTTGGGTTAATTTGTCAGACACTGACTTTTCTGTGTCTCTTTAAACCTCAGTGTTTTGCCAAATTTGAAGACTTCTCTTCTAAAATCAGCTTTAGAATTCCTCTGATCTTTTTCCTCAGACAACTGAAGCCTGCAAAGCCCCCTAAGCGTTGAAATCTGTCCAACAGATCATTTCTTTTCAGCTTGTCTTCAAAGAAACACAGAGATGATGAACTGTGTTGTACAGGTCCTTGGCGGATTTAATTCTCCAAAAACCCATTCATCTGCCGTGGCAGCACGCCCACATTAAACTGCATTGTGTTTATTGTTAATTTGTCAAAAATGTAATTTGTTTTTAATCTCCATTACCTATGCATTTGAGCAGCAGCTCATCTGTTTTAACACAGCCAGGCTTATGGCTCATGATGAACTGAAGCCAGTGGGTGAACTTCCAAGTACAACAGTGACGTGATATATACTGTATGGGGTTTCTTTGCCCCGAAACGTTTTTTATCCCATGCAAGTCTTGGGATCAACCGCAGCGTTGGCTATTATTCTGGAAGGAACATTAGCCAAAAACAGCAGATCTACAAGCTCACAACGTGTCGGCGTTGCGACACATTGTGAGCTTGTAGATCGGCTATTATTGGCAAAGAGATTCGGTGTTGACCGGAAAAAGTAACTCACGTCCAGTTCTCTAAGACTACAGGGGTTTAAGTGGTTAAAAAGCTGCAACTGAATCTCATCCCAGCTCTGGGAAAACCATGAATGGCACTTGTCATGAGTGTACAGTATATAGCCTTACACTGGACGTGTGTGCACGTAGGGCTCTTCCCCCAGCATATATCTGACCCATGCAATTATTTTCAGTTGTGGCTCCTGCCTAGCACCGTGAAGCCCCGATTCATACCGGTGTTGTGCGCCCGAAAAATAGCCGATCTACAAGCTCTACAAACACGTTTGTGCAATGAAGCAGAAAATCAAGCCCATGCAGACTGACGCAGCAGCAGAATGATGAGAGGATACAACGCTGTTGGCAGACGAGAGTATACTTTCATTATGTGAGCTCTCTTCTTTTTCCCCCCCCACCCACACTCTGTTGGAAGTTGCCTGTGTTGTTGTTTCTGGACTTGCACTTGGAAGCCAATTGGAAAGCCAGTGGGTGAATCTCATAGGCCCGGCCCCCCTTAGCTGCCTGCATGCAGCAGCAGCAGCAGAGTATTGTATTGGAGCCAAGAAGAGCACAAAGTGAGAGAGACAGGGCCACGGCAGGAAGTGATGACCATAACTGTTGTTTATTGGCAAGCGCGCGAGGGTTGAATAAAAGGGCCCCTATTGGGAACGGGAAGAACCGCTTCTGTCCTGTTTCTGGTGAGGCAGGCAGGGAGGACCATAAAGGCTTCTGTTTGTCTTTCCCGGTCGGGGGGTGAGTGTGTACAAGAGATGAGGGGAGGAAGGGCGAGTTGAAGGGCACTGTGTGCACTGTTTCACCCGGGCGATGGTTCAGCTGCTCTGAGGAATGTATAGAGAGACTCCCTTATACATGATGCTAGCCCCGTGCTTCAGTCAGTCAGGATTCAGTCGGTTAACATCGACTACACTGTTTTCCCTCCACATGTAAACCAGAGGGGAAACTAATGTGTTGTCTTTCTGAGGTACGGTACAGTGATGTGTCTTTGTTTAGTTTATTTATATATGATATATATATAGAAATACAAACACAAAAAAAATAAAACGTATAAATAAAATAATGTTCAGTTGGCTGCCCAACAGAGACGATGAACTTTTACGCTGAGAGGGTCCGAGTTCAAGGTCAAAGTCGAGATCACGATGGAGAACAGACGGGCTGATTTAGATGACATTTTGTGGGAATGATCATTCAGGCTGCCCTGGAAAGATTATTAGATTATGGGTTGAAAAGGGTCAGAGTCACAATTGAGAGACGTATAGAACAAGAGATGTTCTTATGGGCTTGCATAACACTTTTAGACACATTCATGGAGGGGCAGTTGAATCTGCTATATTAGCACGTTTGTTGCAGACCAACATACTGAAACACATTCCAGTATGTTGGGGTTCCAGGGGGGGGTCCCCAGCGTGTGTGTGTGTGTGTGTGTGTGTGTGTGTGTGTGTGTGTGTGTGTGTGTGTGTGTGTGTGTGTGTGTGTGTGTGTGTGTGTGTGTGTGTGTGTGTGTGTGTGTGTGTGTGTGTGTGTGTGTGTGTGTGTGTGTGTGTGTGTGTGTGTGTGCGCGCGCGCGTGTGTGCGTGTGTGTGTTTGTATTACTATACTTGCGAGGACCAAGTATAGTAGAATTTGAAGAAATATACATTGTGAGGATCGTTTTCCTGGTCCTCACAAGATATACTTAGTTGCGCGTCAGTGTCATGCACCGAAAAATAGCTGATCTATAAGCTCACAACGCGTCGCGGCTTGTAGATCTGCTGTTTTTCGGCTTTAGGCTTACGGTTAAAAATGGCAATTATTATTTTTAAATGGCATTCATAACATGGCTGTCTTAAAGTGTTGATGTCCTCACAAGTATAGGAATACAGAATGTTTTTTGATCCTGTCAGCCTATTACTACTGTAAATAGTTATGGTAAATGTAATACCTTATAGAGCACTTTTCTACTCTTTTCGACCACTCAGATGCACTTCACAATGTCCTTGACATTCACACACACAACAACACACACACCGTTACACATTACATGCTGATGCGGTACACACACACACACACACACACACACACACACACACACACACACACACACACACACTGACGGCGGAGGCACCCATGCGAAGTGGCAACCTGCTCATCATCGGCCAACAGTTAGGGGTTCTGTCAGCGTCTTGCTCGAGGACACTTAAAGGTTCTATGACATTCATTTAAAAAAAAAAATATATATATATGTTTTTTTGGGGGTTTTATGACCTCAATTACACCCAAGAAATCTGAACTTTGAACATTCAGTGGATTTTCTGGGGTTTTCTGAATAATTAGGCTGAAAAGTAATCTGAGCTTGGCCCTTTGACAGTGAGGTCACTGTCGATTAATCCCGCCCACTTTTCTCCTCGCCCCTCCCCTCCCCTATCCTTTCCTTTGGGGGGGGGGGGGGGCGGAGCAGAGGCGATGATTGACAAGCAAAATCCCTCACCAGCGACACCGGCAGGCAAAGATTTCTTTTTTCCTTGCAGTTGAAAAGGCTTTAGAGATGTGAGAGAAAAACACCTGCCATGGATCAATGGAGTGGAATTTTTGGTTAAAACTTTCTATACACGTTTGAAGGACCATGACAAAGACTTTTAATGTGTGGTAAAACTGAACGTCATGAAACCTTTAAACACACACGGCCTGGGTGGAAGCCGGGAATTCGAACCGGGAAACCATTCGGACTCCCTGATGGCGGCTTGCAGCTGCACCTCCTGAGCACTGTTGCCAGATTTTAGAGAGAAATAAGCAGCCAGGTCTATGAAAACAAGCCCAAAAGTAGCGACTAGGCTACATGCACTTTAAATCTACTTTATATAGACGTACATTGGCTATTTTCAAAAGATCTTAAAAGTGAAAAGTTAACACTTTATTTGATTAGCATTGCACGGATTGTAATGGACACTTGTATAGTTGTATATGTTATTGTATACTGTTGTTCTGTATTGACGGTGGTTCTTATTGTTATCTGTCTATCTATCTATCTATCTATCTATCTATCTATCTATCTATCTATCTATCTATCTATCTATCTATCTATCTATCTATCAATTCAATTCAATTCAAACTTTATTCCAGACTCACAGGAGGTCCATATATCATACAGTTAAAAACAAACAAAATTGAAGAGTTCTATCTATCTACCGGTATCTATCTATCTATCTATCTATCTATCTATCTATCTATCTATCTATCTATCTATCTATCTATCTATCTATCTATCTATCTATCTAAACAATAATACAAAAATTGGAAGCAAGCCCAAATAACTACACTTTAAAAACAACCCCAAAAAAACGCAGCCCACAACTACAAGCAACTTTACAGAAAAACAAGCCCATAAGTCGCTTATAATACGCAGACATGGCAACACTGCTCCGGGAGCCACCCTTACCCCCTTAGACCCATGTAGTATAATAACCACACACACACGTGATGCTGGAGATGACTCGTGTCATTCGTCACTTAGCCAGAGGGTACCTGTCCTGCGCATAAACCTAGCATCAGATAATTGATTAGCAACGTAATGGAAACACATGTGCAGTAGCCTGCTTAATGTGGCGTAACGTAACGACTCGATGTGTCTATCAATATCACACCACGTGTGACCGGCAGTGGTGGAAAAAGTACTCAAATGTTTTACTTAAGGAAAAGTATCAATGCTGCACTGTAGAAGTACTCTGTTACAAGTAAAAGTCCGGAATTCTAAATGTACTTGAGTAAAAGTACATAAGTATTGGCATCAAAATGTACTTAAAGTACCAAAAGTAAAAGTACAAAAATGTTTGAAAATAGGCGATCTACAAGCTCACAACGCGTCGCAAAGCGACGCGTTGTGAGCTTGTAGATCTGCTATTTTCAAATAGCCTAGGTATAGAATAGGGCTAAAGTGGTTAATGTATGTTATGTAATATCATAATTTATATCTGAAAAGTAACTAGTAAATAAAGTTTTCAAGTAATTGTAGTGGAGTAAAAGTACAATATTTGCCTCTGAGATGTAGTGGAGTAGAAGTGAAAGTATTGGAAATTGGAAATACTCAAGTAAAGTACAAATACCTCAAAATCGTACTTAAGTACAGTACTTAAGTAAATGTACTTAGTTACTTTCCACCACTGGTGACCAGTACAGTACAACAGTATGACTCTTGCAGCTGTGTTGAGGCTTGTGTGAACTATAAGTCTGTCTATGTACAGGAAGGCCATTGTTTTAATGCACAAAGTCCGTGCAGTAGTAATAGCTTGACAAACGACAAGGCCTCCGACGTCCCATTGTCTGAGTTCCAATGTCTGGCCTGGCGTTCGCCACTCGGAACATATTGCAGCGTGAGTAGAAATAATATTTCCCCAAAGTCCACTGCAAAAGTAGAAAAGTCTGTCAGCACTATATGCATTTGGCAGCTTAACCCATTCTATCCGGGAACGTACTATCTGTGTCATTTCCTTTGCTATTCAAAAATAGCAGATATACAAGCTCATAGCGCGGCACCGAGTGCCGCGCTATGAGCTTGTAGATCTGCTATTTTTGAAAAATCGCGAGAATTTGTGCAAAGCTTTGAATATATATATATATTTTTCAAAGCCAACATTTTGTAACTCAAATCTTTACTTCTGGAGGTCCCTGGAACAAAATATTTGACAAATATTCGCTTTAAAAATATATATATATATAATGATTTGCAAAAATGTCACGATTTAAAAAAAATAGCAGATCTAGAAGCTCTCGCTATGAGCTTGTATATCTGCTATTTTTGAATAGTCAAAGAAATCTAAAAATGACACGTTCCCGGTCTTAATGGGTTAACTACTTTCACGATCTGGCATCCCTATTCTGGGATGCCATTATGGGCGAATGGTCGGTCATTATAGGCGCAATCTTTTCCGAAAGCTTCAAAGAGTTTCCAAAATAGCGAAAAATGGCTGATCTGCAAGCTCATATATAACGTGTTGCGTTGCGACACGTTGCGAGCTTGTGTAGACCGTCTATTTTCCACCGCGTGACACCCACCGCACGACGACGAAGTGTATAGTAGCTTTTGTTTAAATTTCAATTTTGTGGAAAAAAGAGGCTATTTGTTCACTTTGTATGTTCACCAGACAAAGAAGGATAATTGCGAAGCCTCCGCATGAGTATAAGATCAAAGTAAAGAACAAAAAGGAAATCAACGCGCGAAAGAAAAACCCTACATCATCATTATTATCACCTCAATATTTACATTGTCTCAGTAAGGCTTTGACAAGAGAACCATCGCAGGCTTTGTTTGAACTAAATAGAGATTCGGTTGCGTAAGGTTGGCTCAGTCCCCACTGCCATCCAATCAAGCCTTTCCTCAGCACAGTAAGCACACAGTATAGCTTTGGTTCCAGACCAATCTGCCATTGCAACAGAAAATTGCCCTTGGCAGATTAAAGAACGACTTCACCACTTTTCAACATGTCTTCATATAATAGGTCCTCACTAATACTCATGATAAAATGATACAATCTTTTTCTACTTGGTCTGTGTCTCAGAGGAGGGCTGTAGACAGTTCAGAAACCCGTCTACCAGTCACATCATCGATGGGGAATCCAAGCTAATAGAAACTGCAGGCTTTGCATTCCTGGAAAGTTGCAATGCAATAATAGATCCCATTGTTCTCGCCTTAATAAAAATCTGAATGAAAAATGTGTTTTTGGAAAAAAAAATCCTGCCTAACGATGATGTCACTGGTAGACGGGTTTCTGAACTGTCCACAGCCCTCCTATGAGACAAAGACCAAGTAGAAAAAAATTGTATCATTTTATCATGAGCATTAGTGAGGACCTATTATATGAAGACATGTTGAAAAGTGGTGAAGTCGTCCTTTAAGACCTGAAGCCGATTCTACATGTCTCCTAAATCTCAACAGTATTCTGAAAAACTTATATGTTTCTATATCAGTGGTGCTCAATCTTTTTCATGTCAAGGACCCCCAAAATGATATGTATTTGGCCGCGGACCCCCATCAAAATATCTTGTTCCAGGGACCCCCGAGAAGCAAAGATGTGAGTTAAAAATGTTCGCTTTAAAAAATATATATATTCAAAGATTTGCACACATTTTCACGATTTTTCAAAAATAGCAGATCTACAAGCTCGTACAGTAGCTAGTGACACAGTTCCAGGTCTTAATGGGTTAAGTCTGGCCCGTCTCAATAGAGATTGGATTTCTCTCCCTCTGAAAGTTGTGAAGGACCAATCAGGGCCCAGTATGGACATATGGGGGCGGGTTTATCACCAGAGGCATTTGTTTTTTTTAAATTTGCCCCTCGGAAATGCAGGTTCCACACAGAGATTCCAGACTAATATCTACGCCAGGGGTCTTCAACAGGGGGTCCGGGACCCTTAGGGGGTCCTCAGAGTTACTACAGGGGGTCCGCCAAAATCTTTGTGTGATATGATTTTTCTGTTTACCTTAACCACTTGAACCCTAGCATCCCTTTTCTGAGGAGAACTTTAGCCAAATATAGCCGATCTACAAGCTCACAACGCCTCGCGCTGCGAGGCGTTGTGAGCTTGTAGATCTGCTATTTTTGGCAAAGAGGTATAGGTGTAGAGGGGGGAAAAAAGAGCAGACCAAGTAAACAAAAAAAGTATATTCTGAAACATAATTTTGTACAATATATAGAGGGTGTCCCTGCTTCATCTCTCTCTCAGCTAGGGGGTCCTTGGCCTGAAAACGCTGAAGACCCCTAGATCTACGCAGTGATATTAGTCTGGCCATGCCAGGCTAAAACACACAGAGCCACAAATATATTTATATATATTCGATATGATCTTTTATCTCTGGGACGTGCTGCAAAAAATCCTCAGTGTTCATTTAACTCTGAGAGCAAATGGAACCATTTGTACACTCTCAGAGTCACAGACCCCATTAGGGTCCATTTGGTTCCTATATAACTATCAATCATTATGTAGATTATTGGGACCCCCTGGAACCCCCTCAAGGACCTCACACTGAGAATCACTGACTTGGACCATTCACCTTCACCATATTAACCCATTGAGACCTGGACCTGTCTCATTTTTTGATTTGAGCTAAAAAGCATTATTTTACACTTTGGGCTATTCAAAAATAGCAGATCTACAAGCTCATAGCGCGGCACCGAGTGCCGCGCTATGAGCTTGTAGATCTGCTATTTTTGAAAAATCGTGAAAATGTGTGCAAATCTTTGAATATTTATATTTTTAAAGCAAACATTTTTAACTCAAATCTTTGCTTCTGGGGTCCCTGGAACAAAATATTTTGATGGGGGTCCGCGGCCAAATACATATCATTTTGGGGGTCCTTGACATGAAAAAGATTGAGCACCACTGATATAGAAACACACGTTTTTCAGAAAACTGTTGGGATTTAGGAGACATGTAGAATCGGCTTCAGGTCTCAATGGGATAAACCAAACGTGACATGTCAGTCTGATCGCTATTCTCTTCTTCTGCACCTTCTTCCAAAAACCCTGAAAGCCACCCGCTTTGTCCAGGTTTTTTTTATATTTTATAACGGTTAGCATTCACGATTGTCTGCCGTCGTCTCTGTCACTCAATGAGGCACGTCTGAGCCACCGTGACCACAGAGAAGGGAACGCAGGAGAAAAGGAACAATGTCACTTTTCAAACGACACGAAACACTGACGCCAGTCTGCATGGAGCGAGAGAACGCGCGCGTGTGCTCGAAAGATGACGCTCTCTTTTTGGCTCTGAAGCCCCTCTCTCTCTCTCTCTCTCTCTCTCTCTCTCTGTCTCTCTCACTGCGCTTCCACTGTTTTCCCCTCATTAATCCCTTTCCTTGTCATGTATCCAGCCATGCTAATCCCCCCCACCCACCACGCTATACCCCTCGTTTTCAAACCTTCATGTCTTCCCTTATACCTTCGGTTCGGGTCCCTCGGCACATTATTTCCACCTGCCTGCCTGCCTGCCTACTTACTGCCTTGCCTGTCACGGCAGACATGATCCTAAGCCTTAGAGAGAGAGAGAGAGGCTTGCCTGAACATTTTGTACCGTGGCTAGCAAAGCAGCCTATATAGAATGGATCACGGCATGAGGATGAAGTCGGGATAGTTTTTAACCCATTAAGACCTGGAACGCATCGGTGTCACTTTTTCATTTGATGGGAACGATGTAGAAAAAGGAATTTCACCCACTTTTTTTTACCTGTGATGTGACAATAAACCTGATTCTGAGCTAAAAAGCGTTATCTTACACTTTGGCTATTCAAAAATAGCAGATCTACAAGCTCACTCGGTGCCGCGCTACAAGCTTGTACTGTAGATCTGCTATTTTTGAAAAATTAGGAAAATGTGTGCAAATCTTTGAATATAATATTGTTTTAAAGCGAACATTTTTAACTAAAATCTTTGCTTCTGGGGGGTCCCTGGAACAAAAATATTTTGAGATGGGGGTCTGCGGCCAAATAAATAGAATTTTTGGTGGTCCTTGACATGAAAAAAGAAAAAAACACCACTGATATAGAAACACACACCTTTTCAGAATACCGTTGGGATTTAGAAGACATTCGTAGAATCCGCCTCAGGTCTTTAATGGGTTAACCGTGTGAACCCCTAGCGGGCGGCGCTATTCTGGGGGAATAACATGGGAAAATGGTGCATTTATTTGACTGTATAAGCACCTCTATCCAAGTCGCTTTGACATTCAGCCGTTTCACACTCCGACGGCGGAGGAAACCATGCATGCATGGCGCCAAGCGGCTCATCGTGGAGCAGTCAGAGAGGTTCAGTGTCTTTCTTGCTCAAGGACACTTTGACACTAACCCAGGGTGGGAGAAGGCGGGGATCAAAGCGTGCGCACCTTCGGTGTCCCAAGCGGGCCGCTCTCTGCCTCATCCTGAGCCTCCTGACGTCCTGGGCAATATGTCATACACATCTGAACATTAGGCAAAAATAAAGCAAACAGACGGCGAAGATAGCAGATCCTCAAGCAGCTCTCTTAAGGCTTGTAGCTATTGCTATTTTACGACAAAGAGATTTTGGGGTAGAGGGAAAAAAGGATGGGGCCAGCAATAGACCCCTGAGGGATCCCGCGGTCAACGAAGTATACTAGGGTTTTAAGTGGTTAACCCATTAAGACCTGTAACGCATCTATGTCACTTTGGATTTCTTTGGCTATTCAAAAATAGCAGATATATGCACCGAGTGCCGCGCTATGAGCTTGTATATCTGCTATTTTTGAAAAATCTTGGAAAAAATATTTTTTGTTTTTTTTCAAAAAAAAGGATTTAGAAAACATTTCAAAGAATCCCCTCAGGTCTTAAGTGGTTAATGTGTGTGTGTGTGTGTGTGTGTGTGTGTGTGTGTGTGTGTGTGTGTGTGTGTGTGTGTGTGTGTGTGTGTGTGTGTGTGTGCGTGTGCACGTGTGTGCATGCGTGTGTGTGTGTGTGTGTGTGTGTGTGTAGTACACATAGATTATCACCCGGACTCCCAAGGGCTGCTGTATGATGAATGTTTGCACAATCATTTCGTCATCGCTTAGCCTGATTTAGTCGCGAAGAAGACACATCGAAAGTTGCATCCGATGATGCAGGCCGCGTTTGACAGCTCAGCGCGCACCGGCACCTTACCAGCTACTGATTGCTCAGTTACTGCCTTATCAGCCCTAGGGCTATTATCAGTTATCACCCTCTCTGTCTTTTTTATCCCCCCCCCTTCACCCAGGATGAAGAATACAGGCTAAGATATGTGATGCTAAATATATAGCCGCCAGGCTTGGTCCAAGGTTAGGTATATCTCTTCTGTTATGAGGGATGTGTCTGGCGGTGAAATTTGTCAACGCTGCATTTGTATCTTGGCCGTGGCAGCTGTCCAGGCGGGAATATGCACCATCCATAATCCCCCCCCCCCCCCCCCCCCCATGTGTCTTACTGCATCGTATAGCTAGGGAGCCCGCCTGTACATCTCTATGTGGAGCCACTGGACGTTTTCCCAATTCCTTCTTCTGCCCTGTTGAAACGCTTTCCGCACATCTGCCTGCATGCCTGTGTGAAATGCTTCACTATTTCAACTCTCAATTGCCATGAAATAACAGATAGCGTATTTATTCATATTTATGTGGTTTTTTTTTGGGGGGGGGGGGGGGGGGGGCGGGGGAGTGGCTCAGCAGGTAGAGCTATAGCTCCCGTCTTGGGATAGGAACGTTTAGGTTTTTGTTTTATCCCCACCGACCGGGCTCCTCCTGCCTGCATGACTTAACCCGTTAAGACCGGGAACGCATCTGTGTCATTTTAGATGTCTTTGGCTATTCAAAAATAGCAGATCTACAAGCTCATAGCGCGGCACCGAGTGCCGCGCTATGAGCTTGTAGATCTGCTATTTTTAAAAAATCTTGGAAAAAATTTTTTTTTTTAGGATTTAGAAAAGATTTTTAAGAATCACCTCAGGTCTTAATGGGATAAGTGTCCTTGAGCAAGACACTGAACCCCTAAAACTGCTTCCCATGAGCAACCAATGCGGTGCCTTGCATTGGTTTCCTCCGCCACTGACAGGGTGGATTTAATGCAAATGTTTTGTTTGTTGTTTTATTTGGGTCCCCATTAGCTGGTGCTTTAGCGAGTGCTACGTGTAGACTTCCTGGGGTCCGCATTGTAAAGCTCTTTTTTTAGAAAAGACGCTGTATAAATGCACCATTTTGTCGCTGTCGCGCAGAAACCTCGTATCTGCGTATTCTAACTTTTTGTGTTTTTTTCTTAAATTAATACCCGACTTGATCATACTGCAGCGTCACACCAAAGCATCAAAAGTAGCAGATCTACAAGCTCGAAACGCGGCGCGAAGCGTCGCGTTTCGAGCTTGTAGATCTGCTACTTTTGGCTGTTTTTGAATTTGAATCCTGAAAAGTAACGGTTTTGGACATGAGGTTTCCGCCCCGACAGAGACGATATACCTTTTATTCACGAGGCCGATGTTTCTCTTTTTGTGCCATTGTTTGCAGACACATTGGTAAATTAAAAGGTATAAAAGCTAAATGGGATTATATTCTATTGTTACATCGTTTTTTTCCCCCCCAGTAACCTGCTGTAGCTTTTATCTCTGACTCGTAAATTAAGAAGCAACAAATCAGGATTCATAAGAGAACGTTTATTATTATTATTATAGTAGAGCTCCTAGTATTATCTTCTCCTGCAGCACTATCATATTGGACCCATTATTGGATACTTGTGTATTATTTTTAAGATAAAACTGAATCTACTGGTCTCGTATTATGAGTTCTGTCAAGTTTAAAAGCATAAGATAACATTGAAACTATTTGTCTCCCACTATTAGGTCTGTGTAAGTGTAAAAGTGTACAAATTGTACGATGAAATGTTTTCTTTTTTCGCGGAAGCACAGTGAAACCCTCTGTGATTAGCAACCATAATGGGATCGATCATACTGGAGATAAATATTCTGTGACTACTTCAAAACGTTCGAAAAATCTCTGGCAGTGGGGTGCACGCAGCCAAGAAATAAGTCTGGCAGTGAGAGAGTTAACCCATTGAGACCTGAAGCCGATTCTACATGTCTCCTAAATCTCAACAGTTTTCTGAAAAACGAATGTTTCTATATCAGTGGTGTTCAATCTTTTTCATGTCAAGGACCCCCAAAAGTATATGTATTTGGCCACGGACCCCCATCAAAACATCTTGTTCCAGGGACCCCCCAGAAGCAAAGATTTGAGTTAAAAATGTTGGCTTTAAAAATATATATATTCAAAGATTTGCACACATTTTCACGATTTTTCAAAAATAGCAGATCTACAAGCTCGTAGCGCGGCACTCGGTGCCGCGCTACGAGCTTGTATATCTGCTATTTTTGAATAGCTCAAAGTGTAAAATAAAAATGACACAGTTCCAGGTCTTAATGGCTTAAGAAAGGTTCTGAGGATGACTGCCGACACGTTGATATACGTGTGTATCGATAATAAGCGAAAATTGCAACGCCAGTGAACCATGAAAACTGATAGACTAATGCTTTGATATCAGAATGACTCCGGAGACGGCGAAAAGTTACTTAATCGTGAAAACACTCCCCAAAAATAGAGAAGGTGAAATATGAGACGCGGGGATGCTTGGCTGCCGTATTTAAAGGGGCCAATCAGACAGTGTACATGCCAGAGCTGTTGAATTCAATAATTCAGAGAGAAATTACTCCTCAGAGGGGGACGGAGCATGAATAATTCAGGATATTATGACTTAAAAGATCCACCAGCTGCATACAGAGTGGATGGGGGGACGATGATTAACCCTTTAAGACCTGGAACGCGTCTGTGTCACTTTTAGATTTATTTGGCTATTCAAAAATAGCAGATATACAAGCTCATATGAGCTTGTAGATCTGCTATTTTTGAAAAATCGTGAAAATTATTTTTTGAATATTTTTTTCCGAAAAACTGTTAGGATTTAGAAAATATTTTGAAGCGGCCTCAGGTCTTAAAGGGTTAATTCAACATCTGGACTAATAGAGTCTCGGGCAGGACCAATGATTTACACTGGCGTTCTCCTCCTCCGGCTCGCCCCGCGTCTGCTTACCTTTTACCTACATGAAGGGAGAGAGAGTCGAAAGAAAAATAAGGCCCTTATTTGCTGCTGTTGCCTTATTTTCCCGACTTTGGGCAAAGTGCCCGCACACTTGCCTGAGTTTGCCTCCACATCTGCTACCATGGGGGGAGAGAGAGAGAGAGAGAAAAAAGAAACACGATTCAGTGTGCAAAAAAAAAGCGCCAAGCAATATGGCTTTTTCTGTGTGGGGGGAAACGAGGCACAAGGCAGCGAGTGCAAGTCTACTGTTATAGTAGTTGAGATAATTGACGGGGACGTGTGGTGGTATGGTCTCCGTAATCGCCGGAGAATGTTGGAGAAGCGGACACTTTATCCCATTAAGACCTGGAACGCATCTGTGTCACTTTTTTGATTTGAGCTAAAAGGCTTTATTTTACACTTTGGGCTATTCAAAAATAGCAGATCTACAAGCTCATAGCGCGGCACCGAGTGCCGCGCTACGAGCTTGTAGATCTGCTATTTTTGAAAAAATCGTGAAAATGTGTGCAAATCTTTGAATATATATTATTTTAAAGCAAACATTTTTAACTTTAATCTTTGCTCCTGGGGGGTCCCTGGATTAGAATATGTTGAGATGGGAGTTGGTGGCCAAATACATATCATTTTGGGGGTCCTTGACATGAAAAAGATGGAACACCACTGATATAGAAACATACGTTTTTCAGAAAACTGTTGGGATTTAGAAGACATTTGTAGAATCGGCTTCAGGTCTTAATGGGTTATAACACTCCGAGCCACCTCAGCAAAGTTGAAGTGCTATTTCGGATGGCATGCAGTTATATATTCTCCGCCGGCAAAATATGACGCGGCTGTAGCCAGAATGGTGGAATGCAGCTATATATATGCCCCCAAATCTCCTTCCGTGGTTCTTGTTGTACCTGTCTATTATCCCATTGAGACCTGAAGCCGATTCTACATGTCTCCTAAATCTCAACAGTTTTCTGAAAAACGTTTGTTTCTATATCAGTGGTGCTCAATCTTTTTCATGTCAAGGACCCCCAAAATGATATGTATTTGGCCGTGGACCCCCATCAAAATGTTTTGCTCCAGGGACCCCCCAGAAGCAAAGATTTGAGTTAAAAAATGTTCGCTTTAAAAATATATATACAGAAGATTTGCACACATTTTCACGATTTTTCAAAAATAGCAGATCTACGAGCTCGTAGCGCGGCACTCGGTGCCGCGCTACGAGCTTGTAGATCTGCTATTTTTGAATGGCCCAAAGTGTAAAATAATGCTTTTTAGCTCAAATCTAAAAATGACACAGTTCCAGGTCTTAATGGGTTATAGTGTTGCTGTCAGCGCGGAAACCTTGTACCTCCATTTTCTTTTCCGTAATTGAATGCCCTAACTCGTTATACTGCAGTGTCACACACGAGTAGCAAAAAAATAGCCGATCTACGAGCTCTCAACGCGTGGTGATGTGACGCCCTTGTGAGCTTGTAGATCTGCTATTTTTGCTACGACTAAATAATATCGGATGTGTTAGAATACAGGTTCCTATGTCCGTTTTCTGAAAAGTAACAGCTTTGGACATACAGTACGGTACAAGGTTTCCGTGGGTTTGGAAGATTCTCAAAGAAATATTTTTGTCACATTTCCCTTGAGTTGACATTTTTTTCCCGAATTGGTTACTTTGTGTCATTCTAGGTCAGATAACAGGACTGTCTCTGAAGCTTGCTTTTGGCCCATCATTTATACCCGTGTGTATATTGCTAATGCTAGCCAAAATGAACAGATTTTCCCTGGGAAATCAGTTACAGTATATGTTCAGCGAGTGACACCACCACACGGCTGACACCACACAGGACGCCGTGTCTGCCTGCATATACGTTTATTACATTTACTCATGTGTGGTTACTGTACTTAAGTACAATTTTGAGGTACTTTTACTTGACTGTAGTATTTCCATTTTCAATACTTTTACTCCACTACATCGCGGAGGCAAATATTGTACTTTTTACTCCACCACATTTATTTCACAGCTTTAGTTACTAGTTACTTGGCACATTTAGATTATTAATAATCAATCACATTTTTAATCAAAGATCTTGTTCATCTTTTGAAAATAGCAGATCTACAAGCTCACAAAGTATACAATACGGCTAAATGGTTAATGATGAATGATGTACTTTTACTTTACTTGAGTGTTTCCGTTTTTTATTTATTTTATATACAGTACCGGTACTTCTATTCCACTTTTACTTAAGTCGAAAAAAAAGACTGCCATGCTAGGGGTATAGCCTAGCATGGATGGAGCATAAACAAACAAACAAAAAAACAAGAAAAATAAAGGACGGGGGAGAAAAATCCTTTCTAGAAAAAAGTGACCCACTATGACAGAAATAGAATATCACTGGATTATCATGCAAATCTCTTCTTTCCTTTGAGGATTAATTAGTCTCTCGTAATGCCTGAGAGCAAACCCTGGAGCACAAGTTTCAGCTTTAATGTGAAACATTGTAAAGTTCACATTGATTTGGTTCACACAGAGATCAATGGTCGAGGAAGTAACAAAGACCAGAGCTATGATGATGCATATGGAACCATGACTGCTTGTTGACAAAACGGCTTGGACAAATCCACTAATTAAAGGCCTAGTGCTATGTCTATGTGTGAAGTCTTCTTTAACCACTTAAACCCTACAGTATATGTGGTTCCCAAGCTGCGGTTCGGGGCCCCCCTTGAGGGGGGCGCCAAAGATCACAGGACAGTGAGGCCTCCTTGTCTGTTTGGAGGCAGTCCAACATTTTAAACGAAGACCCCCTTGAAAACGAGATGGTTCATCTCAAGGGGTTATTCCCTATAAAGAATGTCCATATAAGTTCATCTATATTTACGCTTACTGTTCTCCCACATGCCCAGAACAGGGACACTATTAGGGCTCATGTGGTTATTAATCTGCTTGGCTTGAGAGTGTGTTGGACTGGCTTGGGATCAATCGTTGACAAAAGCAAAGCAGTTTGTTCCACTCTATTCTCGGGCCCTTTAAATAAACTGGGCAATTAATAAACTGCAGTGGGGTAGAAATACTCTGTTACACTTTTAAGGTCCTGTGTTCAAAATCGTATTTAAGTCCAGAGCACGAAAGTATTAGCATCAAAATATACTTCACAAGCAGAATGCCCATTTCAGAATAATATATGCTATTTGGCTATATGTGTACTTACTGTAAGTGCAGTACTTGAGTAAATGTACTTGGTTACTTTCCACCACTGGAAGTGGTCATGAGTCATGATGTTCCGCAAATCACCAACATGTGTTTATGATACGTTACTGTACTTAATACTTACAGTATCAACATGCAATTTGATACTGCAACGTGCAAACTGGTGTGACCCATGTGTATTGACATTTCATCGTGGAGAATGAATCTTCTTGGGGTTTGCTTTAAGGGGTTCCATATTTGTGTACAAAACTATTCAATTGACAGATTTTGTTTGTGTCCCTGAGAATCGATAGAACCTCCTTGACAAATATGTGCCGTGTCACATCAAGAGCGCGGCCGCGGTGATGAAGCACTTTCCCAAAACCCCCAAATGGATCGACTTTGCCTTGCCTCTAAGGTCATTGCAAACCACCAACCACCATCCGTCTGTTGTGTGTGTGTGTGTGTGTGTGTGTGTGTGTGTGTGTGTGTGTGTGTGTGTGTGTGTGTGTGCGTGCGCGTGCGTGCGTGCGTGCGTGTGCGTGTGCGTGTGACTATAATTGTGAGGGCCAAATACCCCCACGAGTATAGTAGAATTTGAGAAATTGGACGATTGTAAGGACAAATTTCATGGTCCTCACAAGAGAAATTGTTTGTTTTTATGGTTTAAAAATTTTTTTTTTGCTGAGTTATGCCTACAATTAGGTAAAGATTCAGGTTAGGGTCAGGATTAGACATTAGAGGTTTTGGTTTGGTGGTTGAGGTTATAGAGTTAAACTTAGTTGCGCAACCTCAAAGTACCTCAAAATTGTACTTAAAGTACGGTACTTGAGTAAATGTACTTAGTTACTTTACACCACTGCACGCGTGTGTGCATGCATGCATGCTTCAAGGTTCCCTCCGCTGTTTTTTTTGTTTTTTTTCCTTGTCTACTCATTGCCTCAGTCACTTCCATCACGCTGGCTGCTGTGCTGTGACCTTCGTCTCTCTCCTTCCATTTTCTCACAGTGGCGTTAACCCATTAAGACCGGGAACGCATCTGTGTCATTTTTTAAGATTTCTTTGGCTATTCGAAAATAGCAGATCTACAAGCTCATAGCGCGGCACTCGGTGCCGCGCTATGAGCTTGTAGATCTGCTAGATCTGCTTGTAGATCTGCTATTTTTTGAAAAATTGAATTGAATTTTTTTTTGCAAATCTTTGAATATATTTATTTTTAAAGCAAACATCTGTAACTCAAATCTTTGCTTCTGGGGGATTCTACAAATGTCTTCTAAATCCTGACAGTTTTTTTCTCTTTTTAAACGTACAGTATGTTTGCTATACTGTACATATCAGTGGTTCTCAAGCTTTTTTCGTGTCGAGGTCCCCCGAAATTATATGTATTTGGCCACGGACCCCCATCTGAAAATATTTTGTTCCAGGGACCCCCAGAAGCAAACATATGAGTTAAAAAAAATGATATATATATATTCAAAGATTTGCAGACATTTTCACAACTTTTTTTTTTGTCAAAAAAATAGCAGATCTACAAGCTCATAGCTTTTTAATAGCCCAAAAAAAAATCTAAAAAGGACACACAGATGCGTTCCCGGTCTTAATGGGCTAAAAAAAAGTTGACAGATTTAACGTGACACTGTGGTTCAGAACATAGTTCAGGAGAGGCCAGGCTGTTACTGAGGGCTGTTTGTGCTGTTTGAATTCACCGGCATCAATCCTGCAGTGCAGCGGCCACGGAACTATACAGTATAGTAACGTCTCTGTCCAAAACGGTTGCGTTTCAGGATTCAAATTCAAAAGTAGCAGATGTACAAGCTCGGGCGTGTGGATCTGCTACTTTAGATGCTTTTGTGTGACGCTCAGAGTGACCCATGAAAATGGGTCAGCCCAGGACGCTGTTGATGACGAATGAAACATACTGTGTGAAATCTACAAGTGGATGAAGATGTGCTGTAGTAGCAGATGGAAGATAGACAAAATCCCCTCAAAAGCACATGATGTGTTACTGAAATGTATCTTGATGTATCTTTCGTCAAGCTACCCAGCAACATGTTGAGAAGAACAGCTGAACTACTTGAAAGCTAATGCATTATTCTGAAAGTAGTGAGAAGTAGACGACATTTCTAGCTGTTTTTGTTCTTTGTACCATGAAAAGGTCTACTTTTGATGCTTGTACTTTTACTTTTGATACTTAAATACATCTTAACACCAAATACTTTTCTTAAGTACATATGATGTGAGCTACTTAGAACTTAGATTTTCTTATGGGTTTCTTATGGTTAACTATGGGTGACTTTAACTAAGTTTAGTTATCAAGTAAGATATCTGTACCTTTACTCAAGTATGGCTTTCAAGTACTTTATACACCACTGTTCATTTCTTCATGTTTAACGTGTAAGGCAGAATTGGGCAGAAATCATGAAGCAGTTGTAGTTTTGTAACAGCTACCCTTACACCAACAAAATGATGAAATAATAGCATAACAAAAATGAACCCTTTAACCAACCAGTTACACATGTCTTAACAAGCTTCAGTTAACGGTTATGAAAAACATAAAAAATGGTCATTCTGTACAACCAACCATCATTTTTACATTGGAATATAGAATGTGTTCCAGGGACCACAATAAAGCTCCACTGGGGCCGGCAGTTGAATATCACTGCCTTAATGGGTTAATAAACAAGTCGGTCAGTTGGTCAGTCCAACCAGTCTGCCCGCACAGCCTTATCTCAAAAACTACTGTCTGGATTGGAGTGATTTTGTGGGCCCGATTCCCTCTATAGTCTTAGGCAAAACGTTCCACTTACACACGATTCCACTCAAAATCTAACAGGTTAAGATTGCCATGAAACTTGACGAGTGCCTTCATGCTCCCTTCCAGATGAACCCTATACTATTTTAGTGACTTTTTAGTGACCCACCCGCTAGCACCTTCCCTCAGGTCCGTCTCACATTCACAGTATGCCCATGTACTGTACTGTACTGTACAGTACAGTACGTCATCAACGTACGACATCAGCAGTTTCTGACAATTTCAGGGATCCCTGATATTTCGTTGCTGTCGGGCAGAAACCTCCTATTTCCATATTCTAGCTTTATTAAAGGTAGGGTAAGTGATTTTCTTTGGTTAAAATAAGTGTTAAATAGCTCTATATTCTGATAGTACTCATTGCTATAGAGTGTTTGTTCAGTAAAAGGAGTCTCCTTGTCTCTCCAGCTCTTTATAAAACAGAAAATGCATTTTCGTTTCAGTTTAATTTCCAATTTTATCCAACCAGGACAGAGAACTCAATCAGGATATAGATTAAACAAGTGAAATTGGAAGTGATGACACTAAGAAATGAGCAGGCAAAATTGGAACTGGAACACAATAAAAATGAAGCTTAAAAATGGGTACTTTCTCCTGATTGGCTGAGATTTTGAAACCTACCGGAAAATGTATTTTGTGTTTATTAAAGAGCTGGAGAGACGGGGAGACTCCTGTTACTGAACAAACACTCTATAGCAATGATTACTATCAGAATATAGTGCTTTAACTTTTTAACAAAATACTTTTTGTTTTAACCAAAACATATCACTTACCCTACCTTTAATGCCCTAATTGATCATACTACAGCGTCACACAAAAATCCTCAAAAGATCGGAACACGTCGCGTTGCGCTGCGTTTCGAGCTCGCTGATCTGCTACTTTTGCTATTTTTGCGTTTGAATCCTGAAAAGTAACAGTTTTGGACATAATGAGGTTTCAACCCGAACAGAGACCATATCCATATTTGGTTGACCGGTTTTTATGGTAGTGGGTACAGCTCTGGGTACTCTGACAACGAGTACAACAATTACAACAGGTTTCGCATAAATGCGTTCCCAAACCTGCATCGTTCCCGACTTACGTCGTTCGCAACTTGCATGGTTATTGTCCTGAGCACCGGTCTAGTCTTACCAATGGAATTAGACCAGTGGTTCTCAAACTTTTTCATGTCAAGGACCCCCAAATTGACACTTATTAGCCTGCGGACCCCCATTGAAAAGATATGCCAGGGACCCCCCAATAAGAGACGATTTTTTACGGCTCTAGCAGTGATTCTCAACCATTTTAATTTCAAGGACCCCCAGTTTGACATGCATTAAGCTACGGACCCCCATTTAATGGCATTTATACCTCTGGGACCCCAATTCACATTGTAAAACCAATGTTAATTTAACTCTGAGAGTGTACAAATGGAACCAAATGGACCCGTTAGGGTCCATTTGGTTCCATTTGTTACACTCTCAGAGTTACAGACCCATAAGGGTCCATTTGGTTCCTGTCCATCATTTAGCTGGGGACCCCCTGGAACCCCATCAAGTACCCCTGGGGGTCCCCGGACCCCACTTTGAGAACCAATGGAATTAGACTGTGTGTGTGTGTGTGTGTGTGTGTGTGTGTACATGGTCCAGCGTGTTCTGCTAATAACACGGCCAGACTCCAACAACATGACTATTAATAATATCCAGGCCATGGTGTTTTCCCCACACCCCTCATGAGAGCATTAATTCTCTGGCTTTCCGACAATGAATCTGCCTTTCTCCTTCCTCCAGCCCCCCCCCCCCCCCACCACCGCATCCATCCCACCCTGCACCCCCCCACAGCTCTGCTGGAAAGAAGGAAAGCTGGGGAGGAGGGTTGTGGTGGAAGGAGTACACTGATATTCAGTGGTGGAAAAAGTACTCAAATTCTTTACTTAAGTAAAAGTATACCAATACTGCAATAAAAAAATGCTCTGTTACAAGTAAAAGTCCAGAATTAAAAATGTACTTGAGGTAAAAGTACAAAAGTATTGGCATCAAAATGTACTTAAAGTACCACGAGTAAAAGTACTAAATATTTGAAAATAGCAGATCTACAAGCTCACAACGCGTCGCGATGCGACGCGTTGTGAGCTTGTAGATCGGCTATTTTCAAATAGCCTAGGTATAAAATAGGTTTAAAGTGGTTAATGTATGTTTCATTATATCATAATTTATATCTGAAAAGTAACTAGTAACTAAAGTTTTCAAGTAAATGTAGTGGAGTAAAAGTACAATATTTGCCTCTGAGATGTAGTGGAGTAGAAGTAAAAGTATTGGAAATTGGAAATACTCAAGTAAAGTACAAATACCTCAAAATTGTACTTAAGTACAGTATTTAAGTAAAATATACTTAGTTATTTTCCACCACTGATATTTTATACTTTAGTCGCTGCATGTCAGGCAGCTACGTCTCTAGGTAGCAGTAAAATAAACGTAGTGGAGTAAAAAAAAACAAAGTGCAATATTTGCCTCAGAGATGTAGCGGAGTACTTTGAAATACTCAAGTGAAGTAAAAGTATCTCAAAAGTGTACTTAGTTACTTTCCAGCAGCACCGCCTACAGCCACCCACCAGATCCCACCAGTGATTGTTTTATCGCATCAGCAGCAAACAAACAAGCTGCACTTTTAACCCATTAAGACCTGGAACTGTGTCATTTTTAGATTTGAGCTAAAAAGCATTATTTTACACTTTGGGCTATTCAAAAATAGCAGATCTACAAGCTCGTAGCGCGGCACCGAGTGCCGCGCTATGAGCTTGTAGATCTGCTATTTTTGAAAAATCGTGAATATGTGTGCAAATCTTTGAATATATATATTTTCAAAGCGAACATTTTTAACTCAAATCTTTGCTTCTGGGGGTCCCTGGAACAAAATATTTTGATGGGGGTCCGCGGCCAAATACATATAATTTTGGGGGTCCTTGACATGAAAAAGATTGAGCACCACTGATATAGAAACATACGTTTTTGAGAATACTGTTGAGATTTAGGAGACATGTAGAATCGGCTTCAGGTCTCAATGGGTTAAATAAACAGACTAAAGGGTGTCTGATACCGAAAAGAAAGGGGTGAAATTTATTAGACGCAATGGCGTCCCTCTGGAGGCCCGGGATGTTTGACTAAACCTTGTTCTTCTCTTTTTTACTCGTGTGTCTCTTCGTTTGCGCCTTTTGTGCTTAAACTTCAATAACGTAATGTTGAGAAACTGCATTTAGCCAGGGGGCTGGAAAACTTTATTTCCCTTATTTTTTTTGTTTCACCGTGTTGGTTTTAGATAGCCTAATTCGCAGTGGTGGAAAGTAATTAAGTACATTTACTTAAGTACAATTTTGAGGTATTTGTACTTTACTTGAGTATTTCCAATTTCCAATACTTTTACTTCTACTCCACTACACCTCAGAGGCAAATATTGTACTTTGACTCCACTACATTTACTTGAAAACTTTAGTTACTACGTAGTTACTTTTCAGATTTAAATTATGATATAATGAAACATACATTAACCACTTTAAACCTATTTTATACCTTGGCTATTTGAAAATAGCAGATCTACAAGCTCACAACGCGTCGCATCGCGACGCGTTGTGAGCTTGTAGATCGGCTATTTTCAAATATGTAGTACTTTTACTTTTGGTACTTTAAGTACATTTTGATTCCAATACTTTTGTACTTTTACTCAAGTACATTTTTAATTCTGGACTTTTACTTGTAACAGAGTATTTTTTATATTGCAGTATTGATACTTTTACTAAGTAAAGAATTTGAGTACTCTTTCCACCACTGCCTAATTCGTGGATATTCTGAAGCCAAGGTAACAGCAGATACAACTAGAGAATTGCGGAATTATCGCTTCTGTTTGAATCCAGTGCCGCCCCGCTGAGAGATGTCCCGTCTCTGGCTTTGACTGACTGTGACTGTGCCAATGTCGGTTGGATGCCAATATAATTATGCACTCTCGACTGGGCTGAAATAAGGAGCGTCATTCTAACATCCGTTTGCAGTTTTTCTCTCACAGACAGACGATCAGGGAGGGAAGGACATTTTCAAAGCCCCCGACTTTTTTTTTGTCCTGCATTTGTATCTCCGTCCTAAAAATCCCACCGATAGAACTCTGTATACCAAGCTGAATATTGCTTCAAAGTTTCTCCAAATGGTGGCTCAGGCTTTTTCGTTTGCTCTGGCCCGTCAAGAAAGGCTGCATGCGCGGCCGGGACCAAACCTCTTGTTGTGTGTGTGTGTGTGTGTGTGTGGCTTCATGAATATGCAGTCGTGCATGTTTATGGTTTGTTTATTACTTAACCCTTTAAGACCGGGGAAAGTGTCTGTCATTTTTAGATTTGAACCACTTTAACCATTATCTTATGCTTTGGGGCTATTCAAAAATAGCAGATCTACAAGCTCATAGTGTGGCACCGAGTGCCACGCTACGAACTTGTAGATATGCTATTTTTTTAATTTTTTTGTTTCAATATATATGTGTTTTAAAGCGTTTTGGCCGTAGACCCCCACCTCAAAATATGTTGTTCCAGGGGCCCCCAGAAGGAAAAATTTGAGTAAAAGAAATTTGCAAATTTTCACGATTTTTCAAAAAATAGCAGATCCACAAGCTCATAGCGCGGCACTTTCTGAGCTTGTAGATCTGCTATTTTTGAATAGCCAAAGCACAAGATAATGGTTAAAGTGGTTATACACTGATGCGTTCCCGGTCTTAAAGGGTTAACCGTGCAGCGGTTGACATTCGTGTGTCCCATTGTGTGTGGCTGCCAGTGTGTGGCAGCCAGCCGTTCAAGGGGAATATTTAGCTTTGTGGGCTGTACTGTGTCGCATCCAAACATTTCACTTCTCTCATGAGCCTATAATAACACAACTACAGGCACACCAAAAACGCACTGGTTTACCTCTGGGCTCACTGAGATAACGTGGGGGTTGTTGTTTTGTTTTTGTTTTGTTTTTTTCCTCCACTCCTGTGCTGTATTAATGATTTCCTCCTCTCTCTCCCTGTCTCTCTCCCTCCCTCCCCATGCCCTCCCATCCTCTCTGTCTCTCTCTCTCTCTCTCATCGCTCCTGTTGCCTGGCGGTTGTGCGAATGTCCTTGCATGATGGCGTCAACCCTCCTCCTCCGCCTGAAGGTGAGAGTTTTTAGCCTTTTTAAATTGACTGCCTAGATAAGTCGCACATGTGCACACTTTGAATCATCTGCCTTCTGGCCCAGGAGTGCTGGGAACACAGAATGGGCCGCGTGTTGTCGGGACGGAAACCTTGTATGTTTTACTTTTGAGGAAATGGGGGGGAAAGAAAAACAGTTTTCCAACAGATCCTGTTTATTTGATCACAAGCTACTTTTCACTGGTTCAATCTTTATATAAAACCCACAGACAGACTTTAATCACTTAAACCCATTAAGACCGGGAAAGCATCTGTGTCATTTTAGATGGCTATTCAAAAAAATAGCAGATATACAAGGTCGCGGCGCGTCAGTTCGTGCCATGCTGCGAGCTTGCACATCACATTTAAAAAATAAATCTTGACAGTGTGAGAAGAACTGCTGATTTAGAGGACTTTTGTCGAATCAGCCTCATGTCTTTACCCATTAAGACCTGAAGCTGATTCTACAAAATGTCTTCTAAATCTGTTTTCTGAAAAATCCATGTTTCTATATCTGTGGTGCTCAAACCTTTTCATCTCAAGGACCCCCAAAATGATATGTGTTTGGCCGCGGACCCCCATCTCAAAACATGTTGTTCCAGGGACCCCCCAGAAGCAAAGATTTGAGTTAAAAATGTTCGCTTTAAAAGAATATAAATATATTAATTTGCACACATTTTCTTGATTTTTCAAAAATAGCAGATCTACAAGCTCATAGCGCGGCACTCGGTGCCGCGCTATGAGCTTGTATATCTGCTATTTTTGAATAGCCAAAGTGTAAAATAATGCTTTTTATCTCAAATAAAAAAATTACACAGATGCGTTCCAGGTCTTAATGGGTTAATGGGTTTTAACATTCACAGATATTTGTCTTTGTACGTCAAAATAGAGCATTAATTTACCCCCCCCAAAAAATGTACACGGAGATACAAGGTTTCTGCCCCACAGGGACGATAAGTCGCACACATGTGCACTTTGGAATCTGCCTCCCAGCCAGGAGGGAGGGCTGGGACAAAATAAATAACCACAGCTGAGTCATTTGATTTCATTTTTTATCCTCTTTAAGCCACTTAGCTACTTGGCTAATGAGGACACTGATGTGATTGATTTTTAAAAAACTTCAATCTCCACTTATTGCTGCGCTTATAATGCATGGGATTGGTCAAATCAACCTTGGTGAAAAATACTGCCGTATTAGAGGAGCCATGTCTGTCCACAGAAAGTGTTTTTTTTTTAGTTGTCAGCGCCTGTCTGCCATGCATTTCTATGGCAAAGAATGTGTGCCACATATTTCTATGGTAAAGAATGTGTGCCATGTATTTTCCACGGTAAAGAATGTGTGCCATGTATTTTCTACGGTAAAGATCTTCCCAGCGGCCGAGCAACGCAAGGGGATAAAAAAACGATGTTTAATATCAAGGCAGGTCATGTGTTAAGGTTGTGTTTCCATTCAGGTCAAACAGAATCAGGGTGCTGATATTGTGCATGTTGGCTCACTGGAAAGACTCTAAAAATCACACCCTGTGTGAAGAGAGTGGTGCCTTTGATGTTGTCATCAATGTTTGTTTATTGGACAGACATACATACATACGGACACACGGACAAAGTCATGTATAGGAGTAGTTGGCACCACTCAAAAATCACACCCAGTGTGAAGTGAGTGGTGTGGTCATCACAGTGATGGAAGCTCACTTAAAAAAAAAGTTTATTTTTTTAAGTGAATAGTAGGTTATTAATTTCATCATGTGTCTCGCTAGCTAATCACAGTGCTGAATAGAGTCAGCCAATAGAGTCAGCCAATCACAGTACAGCTAGGGGTGTACTAATGTAGAGGGGTGTGCTATTATGAGCCAATCACAGTACAGCGAAGGGTGTACTAATGAGGTGTCCCAACCCCACTTATAGGAGTGGCTACACCGCTCAAAAGTGTTGTCCAGGGACCCTCGTGTTTCTTTGAGGGGGTTTCAAATGTGGTTCCAAGCACCTTTATTAGAATCATTGGTAACACCTGTGAAGGAAGGAAGGAAGGAAGGAAGGAAGGAAAGAAGCGGCCCAATTTCTTTCCAATATGGCTGCTGTGCATAGAGCCTATTCAGTGCTAATCAGCGATATTTTCACTTTTGGAGGGGGAGAGCTGCTCATCGATGTCACATTTGATCCCCCTGGATCGAATGCGCTCGTACCTCCTCCTCCACCGCGGTCATTTACGACACGATGTTTGTCCACTTGTTATAGCTAGGCTATTTGTGCTAATAATAACGTAAGATGACGCAACGTTTGAGAACAGCCAACGGTTGATAGGTTTGAACCGTGCGGGTACCAATACACGCTGCATGCTCAGGACATGGTATACAAAAAGAAAACTGTGTCTGTGGCCCCTAAAACCAGACGATGTGGGTGTTTGTGAGTGAGTGCACACGCGTGTACGTGTACGTGTGCGTGTGCGTGCGTGCGTGCGTGCTGCATAAGAGGCATACTGTAAGATGCAAGTATGAGAGTATGTGTGCAGACTGTGCACGCATGCTTGCTGTCTTTGTCTCTGGTGCCCTCCAGACACACTTGCATCAAAAGAGGCGTTTCATCCGTGACCTTCTAAAGGTGTAAAACTGTTACGGTGTTAAACCAGAGAGGCTGAGACTCCTGGGAATGTTGTCATTGTTCCATCACCTCGTCGTCACTCTCCGTTGGAACTTTAACATCTGTCACAGATCATGGTGCTGTGAAAAGACAAACCCAGAACACTTATCTCTTGTCTCTAGTAGCAAATAAAGCTGATGTTCACTACAGACAGGGCAAGAGAGGAGGGGGGAAAAAAACACCTTTCTGGCAAAACAGAAATTCAGTGAGAAACCCTTTTTGACCACTTTCAACCTGGTGTCCCAGTTTTTGGGCGTGTCATTTGTAGCCGAAACTGTCTAAATCTTTCTAAAATGAAGTGGTTAACCACTTTGATAATTATGTATAAATATATAATAATGTATAAAAAACAAACCCTGTATAATTCGTTGACCGGGGTACCCCAGGGCTCTATCCTTTGATCCCTCTGTACAGAATCTCTTCACCGAATTAGCAAGCTTACAACACAACATAACGCGTTGTACGCTTTATAGATTTTATTGTTTTTGGCAAATGTTTGGTCTTTTTGACAAATATTCACCTGTTATCAAATGCTCCAAAATAGGGACGCTAGGGTTCATGTGGTTACTCTTACTGTGTTGGAACTGAGCCACTAAAGTGTTAATAATAAAAAACCTCATTATGTCCAAAACTGTTACTTTTCAGGATTCAAATTCAAAATCATCAAAAGTAGCAGATCCGCAAGCTCGAAACGCGTCGCGAAGCGACGCGTTTCGAGCTTGTAGATCGGCTTCTTTTGATGCTTTTGTGTGCACGCCGTAGTATGATCAAGTAGGTCGTTAATTTACCGAAAGAAAACAAAAAAGTTAAAATATGGAGATACTGTGAGAGCTTTTCTGCCCCGACAGCAACAATATCCTAGACCTAGAATGACAGCAAACCCATGAAATGCCTGATAACCTCAGCTCTGGGGGCATCTAGCGACTATACAAGCAATCAGGGAGAAGAAATGGAGAAAAAACATGACAAGAAAAGAACTGAAAGCCATCACGGATGACTCGTCCTCTCTTTCCAGTCAGACAATTCCCAGCATGTTGCCTGTGGAGCCGGTTGGATCAGACGCTACAGAGGAAACAAAGGCACCAATTCAATTAGCCAACAGTCGCACAAACAGGGGAGAATGTGAAACAGAAGGAATGCGTCACACAATCAGGGGAGAAAAAATGGTGTTCCTTTGTGCCTTATCTCCCCTGAGCCTTGCTATTGTAATCCCGTGGTCTATAATCTCCTTTTTTTTCTGTTTTGCCAGTGTTGTCATCTCTTATTCTGTTTGTTGTATCGTGCCTTTCTTTCAGAGAAAAGGCTCAGGAAGCCTGCCGTATAAAGCAGTGAGAGTGTCACTTGTAAACAAAACAAAAAAGCCTTTTAAGCCTGCTTGCATGTGGGATATAGAGCAAGGGTCCCCCAACTTTTCAGGCCGTGACACCTCAAAATAATCATATTTTAACTGGGGACCGCCCACCCTGACTTGGAATTGTCTGAGTTGAGGCATTACATTTAGTTTGACTCGGTTCCACAGATAAATGTGGTGAAAATGGCCGATCTACAGTACAAGCTCACAGCGCCTCGCAATATTGGCCTCTTTCTTAGGTAATATTTGACAATTTGGCCAATGTTTGAAAATGTGGTTTGTTTACTATTTTCGATAAAACAATGTTGCGCATTAAGCTAATCATTTGGGGACCCTCCTGGGAGTCTCGACCCCCAGTTTGGGAACATTCTTAGCGATTATTCTATCGATAACTTTTGCAATTGATCGAATAATCGAGACGCGCATTTAAAAATGAAAATAATAATACATAAATGGTATCAACGAATCGATTAACCACCCACGAGTTCAGTAAGCATTATTTTATACAGCGTCATGCAGTAATCGCGAAAATTGTAGATCGGCTATTCTCTCTATTTCACTATATCTATAATTACAGTACATTTTATTATCGATTATCGATTACTTTTCACAATCTATTAAGTTGATTAGTTCCATTAACTGTCGCATCCCCTTTGACCAACTCAAGACAGAGATCAAAGCTCTTTTTCTCTCTGATGAGCAGCAGTCGACACATCTCACGTCTAATAACGATGTTGTCTGTTAGTTTGCCTGGAACAGCGTGATGATGGACATGTTTGTGCACGACTCATTCAATTTGTTCTAATCGCTGTTTACGCAAACCAAGGAAAATGATTGTTTCTCATAACGACTTACTGTATAAATAATCGCTTTATTAACCCATTGATACCTGGAACGCATCTGTGTCACTTTAGATTTCCTTGGCTATTCAAAAATAGCAGATCTACAAGCTCATAGCGCGGCACCGAGTGCCGCGCTACGAGCTTGTAGATCTGCTATTTTTGAAAAATCGTGAAAATTGTTTTTTTATATTTTTTTCCGAAAAACTGTTAGGATTTAGAACATTTTTAGAACCACCCTCAGGTCTTAAAGGGTTAAACTAATCAGAGCACACAACAAGTACCCCCGTCACCCGCCCCCCCCCCCCAACCGAACCGCGTAAACACAACAATTTGTACATATCCGGTGCCTCGGCAGATGTTTACTGTGCCAGGGTCATTGAACCCGAGTGCTCAAACTCTCTCTCTCTCTCGTTCTCTCTCTCTCTCTCTCTCTCTCTCTCTCTCTCTCTCTCTCTCTCTCTCTCTCTCTCTCTCTCTCTCTCTCTCCGGGTGGTTGATTGGTATCATGGTAACAAGTGGTTAGCTCGGAGCGTAATTACAGAGGGGGGAGAGGATGATGCTAATAGCGCGGCTCTGCACTCCAGCATTATCTGCTGAGGTGTTAAGGGGGATCTCATTGCCTGTCAGCACCTGATAAGGTCCCCCCCCCACACACACACACACACACACACACACACACACACACACACACACACACACACACACACACACACACACACACACACACACACACACACACACACACACCAAATGATGACAATGCAGCCCGTCAAATGAGACGAGACACACACACCAGCAGCAGTGGGTCGCTCTACAGCGGTGGTTCTCAACCTTGGCCGTGAGGATATTGCAAGTGACAAAATAACAACAAAAAAAACGAAATAATGTGTTAAGAAATGTAACGGTATTTTTTTTCTTTAAAACCTTGAAAAGTGATGACAATCAATTGACACATTAGATCATTAAAATATGCTCTGAAAATGTACCAGACATTTTAAGTACTTTACTCAAGGACTTCCTTTTTTCAATACGTTATAGCAGTGGTTCCCAAATTGATATATATTTGGCCGCGGACCCCCATCTGAAGATGTTTTGTGCCAGGGACCCCCAAAGAGAAGATTTGTGATTCAAACTTTTTCAAGCACTTTCAAGATTTTTCTAAAAAAAAAAAAAAAACATAAAAATAGCAGATGTACAAGCTGTGAGCTTGTACATCTGCTATTTTTTAATAGCCAACGTATAAAATATGGATGAAAATGCACACGTCTTCAGAGTCATTGCAGGGGGGGCACCAAGTAAAAAAATCATGAGATGATAGAGAGGCTGAGAGGAGGAGCATCTGAACCCTGAAAATTGAATTAAAAATCAAAAAAGTTTATAATTAGTATTATTATCTCCAAGCACTGTACTTCTCGTCATCTTTCTGACATCTCTTTTTAAATTACCCCTTCTCAGGAAAGCCAGAGAAAGACAGCTACGAGTACTTTTGTCTCCTTTCTTCCACATCTTTCTAAATTACACCTTGACGGCTTTTGCACTTTAGTTTTGCACCGTTCAATCCAGCCAGTGGAAGATGCTGTAATTCTTTTATATTTTATTTTGGGGAGGTTAGATCAGAAGTTGGAGGGGGCCGAGGCCTAGTTTAACCCTTTATGGTTGGTTAGGCGATTCTTAAAAATGTTTTCTAAATCCTAACAGTTTTTTGGAAAAAAAATGACATTTTTTTTTTTTTCAAGATTTTTATGAGCTTGTATATCTGCTATTTTTGAATAGCCAAAGAAATCTAAAGTGACACAGATGCGTTCCAGGTCTTAAAGGGTTAATATGCAAAACAATTTTACACAATACTATGTGGTAGGGTCACAAGGAGACTATACAAATCTCTCTTTTGGATCTCGAGCTAAAAAAGATTGGGAACCACTGAAATTATAGAGGATGGAAGAAACCATTCACATGTCGGCGTTCAATTTCAGTCGGGAAACAGAATTTTCGGGCTGCATTGAGAGAACACGGTGTACTTTAATGGAGCGAGACGCCATGTCAGTCATGTCAAAGTGAGCTTTGACATGACTTGTCAATCTGCTCACATTTACAGAGAAAAGAACATTACAAATTTGAAATCCTGTAATTCCATTGACATTCAATTAACCCATTAAAACCGGCATATGTGTCTATTCGGATGTTTGCGTTGGCTATTCAAAAATAGCAGATCTATAAGCTCACAGCGCGTCATGTCGTGCGAGCTTGTACATCTGCTATTTTTTAAGTGTTTGAACAGTTTTTTAAGTGTGAGAACTTACTGATTTAGAAGGCATTGTAGGATCGGCCTCAGGTCTTAATGGGTTAATATTATTATGGCATATTATTTTTATTATTTTGGGCATGTCATTATTGTCAATATTTTTCTAGAATGTTCAAAGATTTTGAAAAAAAAAGCAAAAATACCAGATCTTACATGCTCACAACAGATCACAGTGCAGCGCTTGTAGATCTTCTGGTATTGTTTTAATCCATTTTGCCACAGGGCGGCTGCAGTCAGAGGGTATATATAGGCCAGGCTACGGATATTTTTGTGGTTCTTGGCATGGAAACCTTTTTTTGGGAACCCTGCCCTGGCCTAAAAGGTTAGCCGCTTGTGACCGGAAGGTGGCCACAGTTCAGCTCAATCCCCAGAATTGGCAGCACGAATCTGGGCATGGAAGTGAACGAGTGACACTCTCACTGCTGGAGTGCCCTTGAGCCAAGCGCTTAATCCCCCCGACCGCTCTCTGGCGGAGCTGATCAGTGGCCAACAGGTCCCTCCAAGGTGTGAATGCGTGTAACAGGTTCACGTTTCCACGGCTGACTTTCCATCCGTGGTGGAAAGTAACTTCGTTTTTTTCCGAGAATGAACGCCCTAATTGATCATACCGCAGCGTCACTCAAAAGCATCAACAGTAGCAGATCTACAAGCTCGAAACACGGCGCGCGAAGCGACGCGTTTTGAGTTTGTAGATCTGCACTACTCCACTACAATTATTTGAAAACTTTAGTTACTAGTTACTTTGCAGATTTAGATATCTTGTTACAAAAACATGCATTAACCACTTATTTACATCAAGCCATATTTCATTAGCCTGATTATCAGACTGAAGCTGCGTGGAGCTTCAGTCTGACATTGGCTCCAGCGTAAGGCGATTACAAGGGGGAGGGCATTACAATTTCCCTAAACCAATCAAACTCTCATTGGACAATACACTTTGTACCGAATAAATCCTAGGTTCACATTTACAACACCAGACCAAGAGGCAGTCCACTCAGAGAGTGGGCGGGGTCTATGGTCTGGAGGACCCAGGCTAATATGTCATACTTTCGATAGACTATTCGAAAACAGCAGATCTACAAGCTCAAACGCAAGCTAAAACAATCGCTCCACATCAATTCACCAAACTACTGTGAAACGGGCATGGACTTGAATAATGAATATACGTTTACTTTGGTACTGTAAGTATATTTTGATGCCAATACTTGTGTACTCTTCCTTAACACGTGCAGACGTTTAGGGCCCTCCACCACGGCCCTATTAGGTGACTAATAGCCATTTATTGACTAATCAATTCCTTGATCTAATCAGCAGCAGATCTGTGTAAAATAGTGTTCTGCTGCATTCACTCATGCAGAGAGCAGCCTTGAGGTTGAGAACTGAACATTGTAATGTCGATTTCACAGTGACTACACTGTGCTATTGGCCTATAATATAGACAGATCTGGATCTCAGGATCCACATAAGGAACGGCGTGGATCCAGCATGGGTCTCGGACTTCACGTGGGCAAGTCTGAGACGACAGTCATCTATGACAGTCGTTCTCAAACTTTTTCGCGTCAAGGACCCCCAAAATGATATGTATTTGGCCGCGGACCCCCATCTCAAAATATTTAGTTCCAGGGGCCCCCCCAGAAGCAAAGATTTGCTTCGCCTAAAAATATATATATTCAAAGGTTTGCAAAAAAAAAACACGATTTTTCAAAAATAGCAGATCTACAAGCTCGTAGCGCGGCACTCGGTGCCGCGCTATGAGCATGTAGATCTGCTATTTTTGAATAGCTAAAGTATAAAAGGTAAACAATATTGTGATGCTATGTTAACACATTTTGCTGGGAACCCCACTTTGACAACCTATGACATATTGATATTCTAGAACTCCCAATGTGGTGAGCTTGTAGATTGGCTATTTTTTGCATCTTTTTGCGTCATATCATTGCTGTCGCCGGGCAGAAACCCTTTCATCTCCCGTGGATTAAAGTTCTCAGTCCTGATTTCAGTCCTTTGGATTTCCATTGAAGCCGGCATGTCTTCTATGGAAGCATGTTGTGCAGCGAGAATAGCCAATATCTACTACTACACCCCCACATGCACCTGAACGCATTGAGAGCTTGTAGATACAGGCTATTTTTTGGTTATTTCTTTAACCCATTGAGACCTGAAGCCGATTCTACATATCTCCTAAATCCCAACAGTTTTCTGAAAAACGTATGTTTCTATATCAGTGGTGCTCAATCTTTTTCATGTCAACGACCCCCAAAATGATATGTATTTGGCTGCGGACCCCCATCAAAATATTTTGTTCCAGGGACCCCCCCAGAAGCAAAGATTTGAGTTAAAAATGTTCGCTTTAAAAATATATATATTCAAAGATTTGCACACATTTTCACGATTTTTCAAAAATAGCAGATCTACAAGCTCGTAGCGCGGCACTCGGTGCCGCGCTATGAGCTTGTATATCTGTTACACACCTAATAATCTATCAATTACACACCCCATGAAGCCTTGAATTCATGGAATCTTTTTTGTTTTTGTCACATTCCTCAAGCCAATAA
>NC_139949.1:41588180-41755680 GCF_963454915.1 Gymnoscopelus microlampas | reverse complement strand
TAGATCTGATATTTTTGAAAAATCGTTATTTTTTTGGCAAATCTTGAGATTTCAGTTACAAAAGCGAACATTTGTAACTCAAATCTTTGCTTCTGGGGGATTCAACAGTTTTTTGAAAAAACTTATGTCGCCATAATATCAGTGGTTCTTTTTTCCATGTCAAGGACCACCAAAATTACATGTATTTGGCCGCGGACCCCCATCTAAAAAATATATGTTCCAGGGACCCCCCAGAAGCAAAGATTCGAGTTAAAAATGTTCTTTAAAAACAATTAAAAGATTTGCACACATTTTCACGATTTTTCAAAAATAGCAGATCTGCAAGCTCGTAGCGCGGCACTCGGTGCCGCGCTATGAGCTTGTAGAACTGCTATTTTTGAATAGCCAAAGTGTAACATAATGCTTTTTTTTTTGCTCAAATCAAGAAGTGACACAGATGCTTCTTCAGGTCTTACAGGGTTAGAAATGGATTTCATGATTTCCCCCCCATATCTTTGGATCACTTTGGTAAAGAGGAAGGCAGGGTATATACGAAGGAACGGGGCCGTCGGGCTGTGAAATGCATTTCGTCCACAGTCTACTTAAGATATGAGTGCAGGTCCTTTTTGGGTCATGCCTTTTTCAAAGGGTTCTCTCTTATGAATGGGACATTTCTCGTGGTTTGTGATGCTGAATCATTTTCCAACCAAAGTATTTGAATTGTGAGGAAAAATCGCCCCATGGTAAATGCGGTACACTTTGTGCACAAATGCATCTTTCTTTCTTCATTCCTGAGAGAAAGATACTTGGGTTTTTTTTGTTTCGTTTTTTTTTTTGTACCCTGAATACATAATTGACCTTGGGTCCCTGCTGTGAACGTCGCATTCCACCCTGCCACGCGATGTCCCTTGTGACTTTTTTGCTGCACTTATGAATATGTTATCGCGCCGCATAATGTACAAGTACTGTACAACAGCATTAACCCATTTAGACCTGGAACGCATCTGTGTCACTTTTTGATTTGAGCTAAAAAAAAAAGCATTATTTCGCACTTTGGGCTATTCAAAAATAGCAGATATACAAGCTCATCCCCGGCGAAATTAGTTAACATAGCGTCACAATCATTCTAACCACTTAGCTTTGGCTATTCAAAAATAGCAGATATACAAGCTCATAGCGCGGCACCGAGTGCCGCGCTATGAGCTTGTATATCTGCTATTTTTGAAAAATCGTGAAAATGTCTGCAAATCTTTTAATAGATATTATTTTAAAGCGAACATTTTTAACTAAAATCTTTGCTTCTGGGGGCGTCCCTGGAACAAAACATTTTGAGATGGGGGTCCGCGGCCAAATGCATATCATTTTGGGTGGTCCTTGACATGAAAAAGTTTGAGCACCACTGATATAGAAACATACAGTTTTTTTTTTCAGAAAACTGTTGGGAATTAGAAGACATTTTGTAGAATCGGCTTCAGGTCTTAATGGGTTAACAGATAAGCTCTGCCATTTGCTGCAGGAAGGTAAATGTTAATCATGCATCCACACCCTGGAGAAGAAGGCCTGTCTGATGACCTGTTATGAAAAAATGCCCCCGTACAGAAGATAAAGCCTGTGAACGCTCGTCATCATCGGGGCACAAGTTTCAACACTTAAGTTATTATGTTCACATGCAAGTTAACCTTCTCGTCTCCTCAGAGAACTGGACTTGAGTTACAACTGTACTTTGACCACTTTCTTTTTACGTAGACCAAGGGTACCCAAACCTTTCAGGCCGCGACCCCCCAAAATAATCATATTTGAACTGGGGACCACCCCCCACCCCCCACCCTGACAAGCACTTGGAATTGCATTACATTTAGTTTGATTCGGTTCCACAGGTAAATATTGTGAAAATGGCGCTGTGAGCTTGTAGATCGGCTATTTTCACAACGATTGCCTCTTTCTTATGTAATATTTGACAATGTGTCAAATATTGGTATTAACCCATTAAGACCTGAGACCGACTCTACAAAATGTCTTCTAAATCCTAACAGTTTTTTTTTTTTTTAAACCTATGTTGCTGTCAGTGGTTCTCAAACTTTTTCATGTCAAGGACCCCCAAAATTATATGTATTTGGCCGCCAACCCCCATCTCAAAATATGTTATTCCAGGGACCCCCAGAAGCAAAGATTTGAGTTAAAAATGTTTGTTTAAAAATATATATCTTCAAAGATTTGCCCACATTTTCACAATTTTTCAAAAATAGCAGATCTACAAGCTCGTAGCGCGGCACTCGGTGCCGCGCTATGAGCTTGTAGATCTGCTATTTTTGAATAGCCAAAGAAAAACAATGTTGCACATTAAGCTAATCATCTGGGGACCCCACCAAAATAATTTGGGGACCCCCATTTTGGCCACTTTCAGCCTGGCGTCCCTATTTTGGGCCTGTCATTATAGGCAAAACATTTCAAATATAATGCAAATACATATTTCGTATTGGCATTCGGCTGGCCCGAATACCATTTCGTAAGGCTTCCTCATCGGCGTTCCTGTACAAGTTTCCACATCCTAATCCTGTTGTTACAAACAACATCAATATTAATATTCCTATTAATTATTAACAATAACGTTAAGGCGGCGAGGCGAGTCGTCTAACATCTGCTGCGTGACAGTTGCACTTAATTAGATTTGCAGCTGATGTTTGGAGTTCGGAGTCGTTTGGCGCAATATCCCCAACTGGAGTTTAATTGTACAGGTAGTCTGGATACCGCGTCGCCTTGAGGGACGGACGCACTGTAATTAGCACTGGTTGGTTGTCAGGTACCTGCTGACATGTTGTACTGTATGTTAGTGTAGTATCACGTGTTCAATATTAACACACATACACTGTACACAGCCTTTATTCGCCATGGGTGAGGGGCGTGATAAAAAGACAGTTATAGGATAACTGGTATCAGCTCACAGCTGTTCTCAACCATATGCCTCATAACTGTTACCGGCCCTAGAGCTTATAACTGTTATCAGCCCTAGAGCTTATAACTGTTATCAGCCCTAGAGCTTATAACTGGTATCAGCCCTAGAGCTCATAACTGTTATCAGCCCTATAGCTCATAACTGGTATCAGCCCTAGAGCTTATAACTGTTATCAACCCTATCTTATAACCATATCAGCCCTAGAGCATATAACTGTTATCAGCCCTAGAGCTGACATGGCAGTAGTTGAGAAATCAGCACTTAAGCTAAAGCAGTGGTTCTCAAACTTTTTCATGTCAAGGACCCCCAAATTGACACTTATTAGCCCACGGATCTCCATTTGAAAAGATATGCCATGGACCCCCATAAGAGAAGATTTTTACGGCTCTAGCAGTGATTCTCCACCATTTTAATTTCGAGGACCCCCCAGTTTGACATGCATTAGGGCTACGGACCCCCATTTAATGGCGTTTCTATCTCTGGGACCCCAATTTATATTGTAAAATCAATGTTAATTTAACTCTGAGAGTACACTCTCAGAGTTACAGACCCATAAGGGTCCATTTGGTTCCTAGCTATCCATCATTTAGCTGGGGACCCCCTGGAACTCCCTCAAGGACCCCTGGGGGTCCCCGGACCCCACTTTGAGAACCAATGAGCTAAATTGACACAACGGGCTGAACTGTCGACCTCCACGCAGGATGAACCCTGCGTGTGGTTGCTTTGTTGATCAAACGCTATTTCCTTGTTGTCCTTTTGAACCAATAGGCTAAGGGGTATGTATGTAATGTGATGAATAACTTATCATTGTTTACATCCAGGGGGGCTCTCAGATGGGGAGAACACCTAACCTAAGCCAGCTGTCATTCATTAATTTTAAATTGCTCTAAATGTTAATCAGCCAGTGCCTGTTATGAAAATAATGTTTAAATTGTTTTCTTAGTAAGCAAACGCGGATTTGCCATGGTGCAGCACATGCGATGCTGAACCCGGGCCGCGTCACCAGAGTTCATTTCCTGGCCTGTGTGATCAGCCTCGGTTGAAAGAAAATGTGGACTCAATCCCCCTTCATCTGTTGGAATGTTGACTCAGTCTAGAATAACTCCTGTGTCAGTAGTCGTTGTGTTTCTCCTCCCCCTCTTCTGCCTCCTCCTCAACCCCCTCTCTCCCTGGGAGAGAGTCCAGTCAGTGCTCCCTCCCTTTCAGCGACTCATAGAAATGCATGAGGTGTCTCGGCTGCGTTTGCCCTCACCGCGTATTAGCAGTAACACTTCACTGTTGAAGCGTACGATAATTTATGACCTTCTAAATGGATTAGTTTTTATTATCAGAGGAGCCACAAGTCAAAAAAAGGGGCCATGTTTTATGCATTCCATCCATATCCATCCCACCTAATGTTATTCTTATAAGGATAGTTTGGCCAGAACCCCGGCGAAAGAAAAATGAACAAGCACTCTCCGCCGAACAAAGATTAACTTTGGCCTGGACGCAAATACATCTTTGGGGCGAGACCAAAAAGGAAATCAAACAAACAACTGGCAGGCTTTTTTTTTTTAAATACAAGCTAAAACTAGAAAGCTGCATGTATCAACGTCATTTTGAACAGGTTTTAGGTTTATGTCTCGTCCTAATTTATTTTCTTCAGATCCGGCGCCTTTGAAATGTGAAGCCGTTGTTGAAGCTTTTGCATAAATGGCAGGGGCACACGCGTGTCAAGGGGGGGGGGGGGTGGGGGGCGGGTGGGGGGGGGTAGCCGTTTGAACTGCACGCAAATTCATTTCCCTTTTGTTTAATATGTATACATGCATAATTGGTGTAGGTGGTTGCCGCGGAAACCACCGCAACTGAGATTAATTCCTGACAGCGGTCGCAGTCAGAATAAATGGCTTTGGGAATTGGGGCACGCTCCACATAACCGGAAATCTGGGGTAAATTTAGCCTCCTTTGGAGATGAGGGAGTCATACAAGACTGAGAGAAGAAGGAGAGGTTGTGTGTGTGTGTGTGTGTGTGTGTGTGTGTGTGTGTGTGTGTGTGTGTGTGTGTGTGTGTGTGTGTGTGTGTGTGTGTGTGTGTGTGTGTGTGTGTGTGTGTGTGTGTGTGTGTGTGTGTGTGTGTGTGTGTGCACTCTATTCCACTGGTTCCCAAACGATGGGTCGGGACCCATTTTTGGGTTGCGGACTTATTATCATGGGTCGCAAGTAAACATCCTTTTTTTTCACGTACTACAAACATTTTTTTCTTTTTATAATTATTTCAAAAGATAAAAATAAAAAAAAGACTTTTCAGGAATAAAATAATAAATACAAAAATTCTAAAGAATTTCAGGAATGTAAAAAAATATAATTTCCATATTTATTTATTTTTAAATGTATTTTTTAATAATGATAATAATGAAAATAGTAGATCTACAAGCTCACTTGAGCTTGTTTGATTTGGCCAATCAAATCCATTGCGTTCGTGACTTTCGGACTTTCCATTATGTTATGTTTGTGATGCCCACATGCCAATTTTAATATAAGTTCATAAATTATAATAATTCATAAATTAACACCCTATTTGATCATACAGTATGAGGTTTCCACCCAACAGAGACGATATCTTTTGTGTCTTGAGGTGAAAAGTTTGGAAACCCCCGGTCATACAAGATTGAGAAAAGAAAGAGAGAGAGATTTTTTTTAACCCATTAAGACCTGGAACTGTGTCATTTTTAGATTTGAGCTAAAAAGCATTATTTTACACATTGGGCTATTCAAAAATAGCAGATATAAAAGCTCATAGCGCGGCACCGAGTGCCGCGCTACGAGCTTGTAGATCTGCTATTTTTGAAAAATCGTGAAAATGTGTGAAAATCTTTGAATATATATATTTTTAAAGCCAACATTTTTAACTCAAATCTTTGCTTCTGGGGGGTCCCTGGAACAAAATATTTTGAGATGGGGGTCCGCGGCCAAATACATATCATTTTTGGGGGTCCTTGACATGAAAAAGATTGAGCACCACTGATATAGAAACATACGTTTTTCAGAAAACTGTTGGGATTTAAGTTTGGCAACCCCCAGTCGTACGAGATTGAGAAAAAAATTGAATTATGTGCATTCTACTCCTCTTTTCTCTCTGTGAAGGAAAAAGAACCCCCAGTGCCCGTCCCCATGTTTATTAGTGTACTACAGCGGTTCCCAGCCTTTTCTGGGTCAGGGCCTACTTGAACATCTCAAAGGTGTCCGCGGCCCCTCCCATTTTCAGAGCATGCTTATATTGAATGACCAATCGGTCGATTGTGTTCCAGCTTGTATCAAAGGAACTAATATGGCATACTATAATTGATCGGTATCAGAACGAAGACACATTCATGATTTTTTTTAAATTATATTAACCCATTGAGACCCGAAGCCGATTCTGATTCTATGTCTCCTAAATCTCAACAGTTTTATGAAAAACGTATGTTTCTATATCAGTGGTGCTCAATCTTTTTCAGATTGTGCTCAATCAAGGACCCCCAAAATTATATGTATTTGGCCGTGGACCCCCATCAAAATATTTTTGTTCCAGGGACCCCCCAGAAGCAAAGATTTGAGTTAAAAATTTTCGCTTTAGAAATATATATATTTAAAGATTTGCACACATTTTCACGATTTTTCAAAAATAGCAGATCTACAAGCTCATAGCGCGGCACTCGGTGCCGCGCTATGAGCTTGTATATCTGCTATTTTTGAATAGCCCAAAGTGTAAAATAATGCTTTTTAGCTCAAATCTAAAAAAGACACAGTTCCAGTTCTTAATGGGTTAATCTTGTTTTTGTTTTTCCAATTATTTGGGGGCCCTTTTGCAATAGCCTCATCGGCCTCGGCCCACATGTTGGGCATCAATGGTCTATATACTAACAAGTTACTGACACTAGATTCGCAGACAAGACGTGTGCAACCATAAGATGACCTCGACTGTCCCGCATCATTGTGCAATATGTGGTTAGTTATCGCATAAACATGGCAAATAGCCATGCTGCCTTCTTCTTGATTTAGTTGGGGGGGGAAATTGTGTTTTTTTTTTTGTTTTCACATTGTGCAAAAATGGGTCCATTTGAGAGTTTTTAGCAGCCTTGCAAAATGAGGAGAGAGAGCGAAAACATGAACACACAGAAACATTCACTATGAATGTTGCAATGTGTTTGTGGAAGTGGAATGCCGTCGGCATGTACGTCTTTAACCCTTTAAGACCGGGAACGCATCGAGTGCCGCGCTACGAGCTTCTAGATCTGCTATTTTTTTTATCTTGAAAATGTGTGCAAATCTTTAGTTTGAATATATATATACTTTTTTAAAGCGAAAGTTTTTAACTCAAATCTTTGCTTCTGGGGATTTTACAAATGTCTTCTAAATCCTAACAGTTTTTTTTTTCCTAAAGTTTTTTATTTTTTACTTATGTTGCTATATTTTCAATGGTTTTCAAACTTTTTTCATGTCAAGGACCCCCGCGGACCCCCTCCCATCTAAAAATATTTTGTTCCAGGGACCCCCAGAAGCAAAGATTTGAGTTAAAAATGATTTGCACAAATTTTCAAAAACAATAGCAGATATACAAGCTCACAGCGCGGCACTGAGTGCCGCGCTATGAGCTTGTGTATCTGCTATTTTTATATAGCCAAAGAAATCTTAAAATGACACACATGCGTTCCCTTCCCGGCCTTAAAGGGTTAATCAACAACTGTTTTCATTTCCTCATCGCCGATGTCGAGCGAGAACCCCTTGTATGTGCAAAACACCATTACTTTTCAGGAAATGGAAACAAGAACCTGTTTTCCAATCGAGCCAATGTACTCATTGCACTCAATGTACTGATGTAGTCATCATTTAGTCACAAGCTTGACTAAATGATGTGCTTTTTCTCCCCCTGCAATTATTTGAAACTTTAGTTACTAGTTACTTTGCAGATATACATTTTTACATTATACATTATAAAACATACATTAACCACTTTAGTCCTATTTTATACATGGCGGGCTATTTGAAAATAGCCGATCTACAAGCTCACGATGCGACGCGTTGTGAGCTTGTAGATCTGCTGTTTTTAAACATTTTAGTGCTTTTAGTACTTTACTTTTGGTACTTTAAGTACATTTTGATGCCAATACTTTTGTACTTTTACTCAAGTAAATTTTGAATTCCGGACATTTACTTGTATTGTTACTTAAATAAAACATGTGAGTACTTTTTCCACTGCACATGTTAACAGCATTCCCATCTTCAGTGTGTGTGTGTGTGTGTGTGTGTGTGTGTGTGTGTGTGTGTGTGTGTGTGTGTGTGTGTGTGTGTGTGTGTGTGTGTGTGTGTGCGCGCGTGCGTGTTGATACGTTTAAGATCAACCATTTGTTTGCAATGTCATCATCCACCTCACAATTTTGTCATGTGGTTTCCTCCATTTTTTATTTTCTTTTTTACTCCACTTGTGTCCAATTGAATAGAAATTCTTCACAATTCTCTTTAAACTGATTTGGCCGTCTTAATACTCCAAAACTACTGATTGTGGTTTTGGCAAATTCTTCCACAGAAGTTATGCTTTCACAGACACATAGTTTAAATGCTCCCCTGTTCATATTGGCTTCAGCGTTGCCATGTCTGCTTATTGTAAGCGACTTTGGGCTTGTTTTTCTGTATAGTTGCTTGTAAATATTGGTAGTTGTGGTTGCAGTTTGTTTGTTTGTTGTTGTTTTTTTTTGGGGGGGGGCTTGTTCCTAAAGTGTAGCCTGCTTCCTAATGTTATTTAAACCAGTGGTTCTCAAATATTTACATGTCAAGGACCCCCTCAATTAATATGTATTTGTGCCAGGGACAAAGATTTGTGTTGTTTTCTACATTTTTGTCACGAACTTTGTTGTTCAAAATAGCAGATCTACAGCTTGTAGATCTGCTATTTTCAAATAGCCGATGATGATGATGATACGATGATAGTCGCTTCTTCTTTTGGCCTTGTTTTCATAGACCTGGTTGCTTGTTTCTCTCGTAAAATCTGGCGACACTGATCGGCCTCTGCTTTTGAAGCCCCCCCCCCACTACTACCCCCCCTCCTGGGTTCCTGCTTCATACATCTGGAGCGATATACAGCTCTGCCTTTGTTTCTGTGGACAGAGCAACACAATAGAGAGCCGAGGCTCTGGCATAATAGTAGAACCACAGGCTATTTACCATGACACAGCCTGGGGGCACCCAGCGGTCAGCACTGACTCAAGCAAAAGAGCCCGCCAATTTGTGGATCCCTGCACACACACACACACACACGCACACGCACACACACACACACACACACACACACACACACACACACACACACACACACGTTTGTATTACTATACTTGCGAGGACATGAACTTTTTAGGATGGTGATTTTATGAATGCATAATAATTTAATCTCCACTCCTTGGGGTGTTTTTTTGGTCACTGTATATTTGCACATACAATACATACAGTGAAATTTGTCCTAACTTTTTTAGGACCCCCAAAATTGTATTTGGCCGCCGACCCCCATCTCAAAATATTTTGTTCCAGGGACCCCCCAGAAGCAAAGATTTGAGTTAAAAATGTTTAAAACAATATATATTAAAAGACTTGCACACATTTTCACGATTTTTCAAAAATAGCAGATCTACAAGCTCATAGCGCGGCACTCGGTGCCGCGCTATGAGCTTGTAGATCTGCTATTTTTGAATAGCCAAAGTGTAAAATAATGCTTTTTAGCTCAAATCAAAAAGTGAGTACTGCTCCCGGTTCGGCTACAATGGTGAAAACATGGCCACAGGGTGACTAAAATAAGCGTTTTAAATGGTCGTTTCGCGCCCCGGTCTAAAAAGTTAGGCTTCCCGAAACATCCTAAAACATCTGTAGAATTTGGGGACTATACCATTAGTTTTTAGATACGATGTGGTCCACGAAACCCTTTGCCGGTGTTTCACCGATTCCGGTAGAGATCCTAGTAGTGCGGAACCTCATCTCGGAGCTGTATAGCGGAGTGAGAGGTTCCTAACGGGGCTCCGTTTTACCCGTCCTATAACTGCTAGGAGCAGTGAGCAGCCATGCTACGGCACATGCTACGGCACATGCTAGCACATGCTACGTAGCACATGCTAGCACATGCTACCTAGCACATGCTAGCCATGCTACGTAGCAGCCGTGCTACGGCACACGGGTAGCAATTAGGGGTTAAAAGAGTCTTGCTCATGGGACACACATCGACACGTTGCTTTGGCCTGGCCTGGGATCGACAACCTTTTCTGGCTGCCCAGGCGGGCTCACTATACTAACCACTCAGCTATATGACCGCAACGTGTCGCGTGTGCTTGTAGATCTGCTATTTTCGGTGCATTGTATATACCGGTGCACAGCTAAGTATAACTCTAAGCCTAACTGTAAACCTAACCTCTAAATGCCCTATAACTCTATGTAACCTTAACCTGAATCTTTTTTTAACCATAAAGGGCCGGGACAAGTTGTCCTCACTCTGCCTGTTTCTCAGATTCTACCATACTTGCGGGGACATTGTTGGCCTCACAAGTATAGTAATTCCAGCACAGACACAACACACTCAACACGCGCACGCACGCACACACACACACACACACACACACACACACACACACACACACACACACACACACACACACACACACACACACACACACACACACACACACACACACACACACACACACACACACCCGCACACACACACACACACAATCGCACATAAGAAATCACACACAATCCAGAAATAACAATATTGTGCACTGCAACTAGCCGACCACAGCCGAACCACAGATATGCAGCTTGTCGAGTTAGAAAATTGGAAGCATTTGGAAGCCTGAAGACAGACACAGGTCCCTTTGTTTCTTTTTGTTTTTTTTCCCTCCCTTTTTCTCTTTTATTCAACATGACATGTGTAAACAAGACATTTGTAAACAATATGAAAGCGGCCCTCTTCAACATTCACGTCACTCTCATCTCTCAGAGAGCAGCCTGTGCGTTAAAGTGGTCCTTAAGTTTTTTTTTTACTACACAGAGCATTCTTCTCTAAGATGTAGTGGGAAGTAAAAAATGCTCATGTCAGAGAAGTATCACTTTAAAAACAAAAGCTTGGGTGACTGGGAACATAAATCATTAAGAATAACAATTCTCAATAGCTTTTCTCTTTTAAATGTTTTCGTCTTTTTTCTTTCTTCTATTACTGACTCTTGGCAACGCATCTCTCTCTTGGACTCTCACGGATGTAAGCTGCTACAACTGAATAGTTTAGCTCAGTGTTTTCTCAACCTCTTGTTTTTTTGCGACTCCCCCAGTTTGGTATGCATTTGGTAGGCCACAGACCCCCGTAACTCTGCGAGTGTACAAAATGGAACCAAATGGACCCGTAAGGGTCCATTTGGTTCCATTTGTACACTCGCGGAGTTACAGCACTTTAAGGGCCCAATTGGCTCCTAACTATCAACCGTTTAGCTGGGGACACGCTGGGGAAACCCCTCAAGGACCCCTGGGGGTCCCCGGACCCCGATGTTTTGTTGCATTTCCTTGTAAAGAGTACATCTACTGTATATATATCTTATCCACTCCAAAATCACCAGGTATTTAACAACACTGCCCCTGTACCGTTCCTTTTTAAAAAACACTTTAAAATAGTGAAAATAGACGATCTACAAGCTTGTAGATCGGCTATTTTCACAACTTTTGTGTGACACTCTTACAGTATATGACAAAGTAGGGCTTTCATTTATGTAAACAAAAACATATAAAGATGACATTATGGAGATATGAGGTTTCTGCGCGACAGCAACTATATAATTTAGGTGCACCCACCCACACACACATAGACAGACCTGCCAAATGTAAGGTGCACACTGGTGCGACCAATGCACATTCTTTGTTCCATGAAAAGATTTTTGGTTGCATACGGCGGCGCCCCCCAAACATGGGTATTGCACCGTGTGGCCGCCCTGTTTTAAACGATTTCTCCCACCGTGGAGCAGCCAAAACATGAGCATTACAAATGAGGGCTTTAACATTCTCATAAGCCGTCTGGCACTCTGAGAACCAAAGCTATTTGGACCTCGTCGTAGCCCTTCAACAGATTTGTGGCACAGAAGAAAAACAACTGGAGAAAAATGTCTCTGCACAGCAACACTGGAAAAAACTGTGGCCTTCGCAAACTCACACTTGGCCATGTTAAGCATCAAATGGCCATGAGCCAAATAATCAGACAAGTTGATCAGATGGACACCTGATCAAGATGAATATGCTATTATATATTTCCGCATGCCACTATTGTACAACAAAATATACTACAGGGCTTAAGTTATTAATCAGACTAATTGATTTCTGAAAATTAGAAATGAATGAATAGATTGAAAAATCGATTAGATTTTTTTGCATCGATTCGTTGATATGTAAGAAATGACCCCCCCCCCCCAAAAAAAAAAACGTGCTTCTTGATTATTTGATTAACCTACATGAGCAAGATGTCTAAGATGTCTAAAATGTCTGTTTTGATATATTTTCGGTTAGCTGCCCAGCCCCATCGCGCGAGCACCCTTCCAGATCTCCAGCGACCCTGTGGCACTGAAATGTTGCAGGCATATTCTGCAAACCGGAGGGCATCAGCCTATATAGTCATACAATCCACACACAGGCGTAATGAACGGCGCAATCTCTGGCGCTCTCTGGGAGGAAAGGTCTGACCCCTGGACCCCCGGAATTGAATGACTCTGGGAACACAGAAGATGGGACATACATAAACTGGCAACAAAGCCCACAGGCTGTGAGCATGCTTATAGGAGACACAGCTGGATACCTCGTGTTCTGGTAATAGGTAACTTGCACCCAGGGAGGCAATGGGCTCACACAACACAATCGATAAATTAGCTGCTCAAAACGGCTGACTTAAGGGTTGCAGCAGTTAATCGAACTTACCGATTGAATCAATTATTATGAAATAATCAATGAATAATTAATGCCTTTTTGGGGCATGTCATTAAAGTGGAAAAGTTTAAAAAAAAAAGATTAGAAACATTTTCACGTGTCGCATCACAATGCTTGTAGATCACCTAGTTTCACTATGTTTGCACGGCACACTAAACATAGGACTTTTTTTTTTTTAATGTTTACAAAAATGTGCTTCTTGATTATTCGACTAATCGAAAAAGTATTTTTTTAAATAAAATAATAGGTAGATCCAGCCCTAGCTGACTTATAGCTGGTAGTGTGCACAGTGGAGCAGACTTTAGGCTCTGTTTAGGTTTGCTAAGTGATTAGCTTACATGTATGACATGACTTAATGTAAGCAGAAACGTCTCAAGTTCTCAGTCGACTCACGGCCAAAATAAACACTTTAAGGATGTGGCCATACGTCTTCCTGACACCTAAAGGTCAGCTTATGCTTCGTGCGACAAGTGTCGAACGACACGTTGCACTACGTACTGTATGTGCACTAACGTTCTGAGTTTTGAGCATTCATAGAGTCCACGGCCTCGCTGACAGCATCGCCACAGGGAATTGAATGTAGTCTTGAGCATCAACGTGGTAACGGGACCTTACTTTGTCATCCTGAGTCTGACCAATCAGAGTTAGAGATGTCCGATAATCTCGGCCCCCCCGATATTAATTAAAATATCGGTATAGGTTTGTATTTATTAGACATGATATTAAATCAAATTAATTCAATATTTATTATTTATTATATTGATATTATAGATATTTTATTTTATTAGATATGTGATGTTGATACCTGACATTAGTTTTGGTTTAAAAAAAAAAAGCCTGCATGTATTGGTATTGGTTAATATCGGAAATGAAGAGTTGGACAATATCGGAAAATCGGGTATCGGCAAAAAAGCCAATATCGGATATCCCGAAGGTCCTTCGTCATTGCTGTCGTGTTTTGACTTTCATCGTGCGAATGTGTCGTTTGACGCCTGTTGCACAATTTTTTGTTCAAAATGTAGTTTTAGGCTTAGTTTTAGTCTGTGGTCGGTGTTACAAAGATTTTTTCCGCAGAGGTTCCGAAAGTGGGGTTCAGGGACCCTCAGGGTTCCTTGAAGGGGTTCCAAATGGACCCTTACAGGTCTGTACCTCTGAGAGTGTGCAACATGTGCACAAATGGAACCAAATTGATGCATTCGTACCCTCTCAAGAGTTATGCGTAGCATAGCGAGGAGTTGTCTGTGGGCTGATGTCGCACTATGGCGGCACCAGCGCCCCTGGTTAGCAGCGAGCCGGACAAAAAAAGTGAAATTGAGTTTTTCCTGACGTGTTTACGGCCCTGTGCTGTGACACGTTGCGGTGAAGCGCGGCCAGCCAGCCGTAATGAAATACATTCCGCTAGAAAATGATGACACTTCCGCGGCGGCGTGCATGATGTGACATGTCTTGATGTTCCTTTCGGTCTGCTTCTCACCGTGATGTTTCGTGACGGAACAGCGGGGCCGACGGTTCCCTCAGGGTTCTGCTGGAGATGAGCTCGTCGTCCTTATGGTGTGAGTTGAGGTGACACAGGCCCACACTGTTATGGTTTGTCAAGAAGGAGGTGTTGATGATTGAAAGTGTCTCGGTGGGATAATTTTATTGGGAGAACGTTAACTAGGTTTTTTATGTCTTCTATGGCAGTGGTTCTCAAACCTTTTCACGTCAAGGACCCCCACATTAATATGTATTTGGCTGCGGTCAAAATGTTAAAAGGAAAATATATTTTTTTTATTAATTGAAACTAGAACAATTCGTTAATAAACAATGCAAAACTAACTAAAACTACCATCTTTGTTTTAGTTTTTTACACCTTTCACCTGATGTCGTGCGTTCCTTCATCCTTCTATAAATCAAGGTTTTCCTCATAATACCTGAAAGAAATGAAAAAATAAATGTGTACACACCTGGAGCATGACGAAACGCTGTGTAATAAATATTGATCTTTCACATCAAGCCATTCATGTTGGGTGATGCCTCATTCACACAGGTTGATGCCTTTGCCCTTTATTCAAATATTTTGAAAAATGACCTTGTTTTGAAAATTAATCACGTCTCTTTATATTCTAAAATGATAGAACGCTCCCAACCTCAGCCTGAAACAGATCAGAAAAACAAGCTCATTTTATGCAGAGCCCCATGCAGAACCTTTGAACCCCATTCCAAACGCTGCAATCAATGAAAGAACCCATGTAGGTGTCATCTGAAAAGGCTCACGGTAAAATGAGCAAATCAAAAGCCCCCCAGTGTCATACAATATATAGTCTCTGTCGGGGGCAAACCTCCTATGTCGATGTAAAAAAATCACACCCTGTGTGAAGGTAGCGGCGCCTTTGAAACATTTTGTCATCGATATGTGTTTATAATGTGTTTATAGCCACGTGTCACGTGAAGCTTGACCAATCACTTTGTTGACGTACGCACCCGACCAATCAGAACGTTGACGTACGCACACGGACAAAGTCAGGTATAGAGCGGCTAGCGCCGCTAAAAATCACACCCTGTGTGAAGAGAGTGGTGCCTTTGATGAGCCCCGTGTTGATGTTGTCATCAATGTTTGTTTATTGGACATACGGACGGACACACAGACAAAGTCAGATATAGGAGTGGTTGGCACCACTAAAAAATAGCAAAAGTAGCAGATCTAAAAGCTGGAAACGCGTCGCTTCGCGCCACGTTTCAAGCGTGTAGATCTGCTACGTTTGATGCTTTTTGGTGACGGCTGTAGTATGATCAAGTAGGGCGTTAATTTAACGGAAAATATGGAGAGTTTCTGCCCGACAGCAACGTTTTCTACGTGCACGTTTTCTCATCACTCCCCTACGGCAGAAAAACAAAAACCTCCACTGATGAAAAAGGCAAGTAGCCGAGCGCAGCTCTGGGCTAACACACCTGTGGTTTCAACTCAACTGAAAACTGCACACACACAGATGCTCAGAAACTGGCACAACAAAACGTCGCTGGCTAGCATACAGATGATGCTTTCTTTTAACTCTCTGCATTGATCCAAACACCTTTCAGATGGGTGTCTCTACAAAATGTGTTCTTACAATGTCATCCATAGTGTTTACCAACATTCTTAACCCCGCATCAGAACAAAAGGTGTTAACACTAAACCCACGTAACACACGAGGAATAATAAGCAGTCTCCGGTCTCGGAGCTTCCCTGCTATCTGACTGCCCAAACAAAAATCGACGTGACTCCCCCCCTACTAAGTATAAAATCATGTTTAAGTGGTTAATCGATTGATTGATATATAACACTTGATGAGTCGATAATTCGACTAATCGAAAAATGTGTTAATAGAATAATCGCTAAGAAAATAGTTGCACTGGGCGATTTTAGCCTCAGTCAACAGGGGTGGGCAAGATGTTGCTACTGTATGAGAAAAAAAAAAGTTCATTGTTATTGTACTTTGATAGATTTTCACGGGAGGAAAATACTTTGCTCGTTAACTCCTGCAGAGCTGTGTATAGGGAGGGAGATCGAAGAGAGAGAACTCCATGCGTGATGATGTCACCTTATTAACAGCTTATTAAGTATACCTGGCTTGGCAGGCTTAGACACCCATCTATTTAAATGAATGCCACTTCTATGCTAACAGATCCGTATGATAATGAAATAAATACATTTAATTGATTAATACGTGATTAATACATTCATTTATTAATTTGCAGCCCAATGTCAAGGCGTCCCTTCAACCCATTAAGACCTGGAACGCATCTGTGTCACTTTAGATTTCTTCGGCTATTCAAAAATAGCAGATATACGAGCTCATAGCGCGGCACCGAGTGCCGCGCTATGAACTTGTAGATCTGCTATTTTTTGATCTGCTACTGTTAGGATTTAGAAAACATTTTAAAGAATCGCCTCAGGTGTTGGGGGGGTTAAGGTGTGTTACCGTGGTAACACATGTCAGCTACCCCGTGAGGATGAGCTGCAGATAGTATGGTGTCTCGCTGCTAACACTCACTTATCCAGTACCAGGACAGCATGGTGAGGTTAACGCCCCAGGCTGCAATACTCCAGTCTGAGCTGGAGGCAGCAAACCTGCTGCACAACACACAGTGGTAAACAGGGCTGGATTTAATGGGGGTTGGGGTGGGGCAGCAATCTCCCTCACCCCCAGCCATTCATTTCTTTATGGCCGGAGGGGATATCGTTGTTGTCGGGCAGAAACCTCTTATCTATCATATTTTCACTACAGCGCATCCTGCAAAAGCATCAAAAGTATAGCAGATCCACAAGCTTGAATTGAGCTCGTCGATCTTCTAACTTTTTGCTATTTGAATCCTGAAAGGTTTTGGACATAATGAGGTTTCCTCCTGACCGAGATGATTATGTTTTATCCCTGCTACTGGTCAGACCAGAGGCGTCACGCACGGCCATTCACTGTGCGTACGACGCGACACCCTCACTCTCACATAGATCAGTGATTTCATACCCCCCACTTTTAAAAAAAAAAAAAAAAAAAAAATGAATAATTAAAAAAAATGTTTTGATAATAATTCGGTAAAATCAGGCAAAAATATGAATTAAATAACCTAACCCTAACCCTAGAACCGAAATAAAGTAACCAAAACACGAAAAAAAACGAACAAAATCCGCCCAAAAAACGCACAATTTTGAAAATACAAAATTTGTTTACATTTGACAGTTACAAATGTTTTTCACGATTTTTCAAAAATAGCAGATCTACAAGCTCATAGCGCGGCACTCGGTGCCGCGCTATGAGCTTGTATATCTGCTATTTTTGAATAGCCAAAGTGTAAAATAAGGGGTAGAGTCCACCGAAAGTCCATCCCCCCCACCTTTTGAGAGCCCGTGACGTCCCTGGGTCAGACTGGATCAAACATACCCCGAACACGGGCCGATTGCGTTTGTATAGACACTCGATATGCCGGACACACCGCGGTAGATTCGAACCCCGAGCGGCCGCGGCGGTGAGCAGCTACTTTACCACTGTGCCACCCCCAAGCGCCCTGTAACGTCACCATTTCACTATTTAACCCATTAAGACCTGAAGCCGATTCTACAAAATGTCTTACTAAATCCCAGCAGTTTTCTAAACAAATTATGTTTGCTGTATCAGTGGTTATCAAACTTGTTCATGATTGTCAAGGACCCCTAAAATTATATGTATTTGGCCACGGGGACCCCCATTTCAAAATATTTGGTTCCAGGGACCCCCCAGAAGCAAAGATTTGAGTTAAAAATGTTTTTTTTTTTAAATCAAAAATAGCAGATCTACAAGCTCATAGCGCGGCACTCGGTGCCGCGCTATGAGCTTGTATATCTGCTATTTTTTAATAGCCAAAGTGTAAAATAATGCTGTTTTTTTTGCTCAAATCTAAAAATGACACAGTTAATTTGAAGTGTAAGTTAACATCTGCATCAATATTTTTTCCCTATTTGTTGTACGACAATGTATATATACAGCTTAAGTAGTTGGTTTCTGTGGTCTTGTTGTCAGGTGTCTGCCATACACACGGTTGAACAGTACGCAGATGCATGTGTTTGGATTGGATATTATTATCAAAAATGATGTTAGAAAATGTTGTAAACTTGTTGTTATGTCCATTTGACACAGCCATGCATGATTCATGCGTTTAATTGGAGTAGCATCAGGAAAAGACCAGTGCACTACAGCGGGTGTGCCGTAGTTAACGAAACGATGCGATGTTATCAGAGAGGGTCAAGAAGGCTAAACACTGGGAGGGTCTTGAACAAAACACTCAACTTCATATTAAACTCCATCATATTCTGTATGGATCGGTGCACCTAATGATCAATGAAATGCCCTCTCTCTCTCTCTCTCTCTCTAACCCATTGAGACCTGAAGCCGATTCTACATGTCTCCTAAATCTCAACAGTATTCTGAAAAACGTATGTTTCTATATCAGTGGTGCTCAATCTTTTTCATGTCAAGGACCCCCAAAATTATATATTTTTGGCCGCGGACCCCCATCAAAATATTTTGTTCCAGGGACCCCCCAGAAGCAACGATTTGAGTTAAAAATGTTCGCTTTACAAATATATATATTCAAAGATTTGCACACATTTTCAAAGATTTGAGTTAAAAATGTTTTTAAAAGAATCTAAAATAGCAGATCTACAAGCTCGTACGAGCTTGTATATCTGCTATTTTTGAATAGCCCAAAGTGTAAAATAATGTTTTTTTGCTCAAATCTAAAAATGACACAGTTCCAGGTCTTAATGGGCTAAAGGAGTGCACTCGCATGCAAGGGCTCTCTAGCATAAGATCGGAAGAGAAAACACATTCGGATTCTGAGAGACTTGACTGCTATAGCCCTACATTTCAGTCAGTTCAGTATAATGGATCCTGAGAGAGCCAAACGCTAGTGTACCACAGTAGAGAGAGAGAGAGAGAGAGAGAGAGAGAGAGAGAGAGAGAGAGAGAGAGAGCGAGAGAGCGAGAGCGAGAGCCAGCTTGTTGAGTCCCTGATTGGACTGCAGCTGTGTCGATAGCACGTTGCTATCTGTGCTTGTTCGCTCGGGACCCACGGTGTCAGTCTAATTCTGGGTGCCTGGCCTGCTTTTTTCAAGGGCAAAACTGTTCTTTTTTTCTTCTCCTGTTCACCGACAGCAGCAGCGGGTCCTGTGTTCTCTCCATCCATGTTCTCTCTCTCTCTACTCTCTTCCTCTCCTATCTTCGACACGCGGGGTCATCGTCTTTTCCTTTCCTGCAGCCTTTTTTGCACGGTACATACATTATTTAACGTTCGGAGGGGGGGGCAAAAGCAAGAATAGAATCTCTCAGCTGGACGAGAGAGACATGGTCTTTTTCTCTTTTTTTTTTTTAACTCTTTACGATCTGGAACGCGTCTGTGTCACTTCTTGACTTGAGCTAAAAAAAAAGCATTATTTTACACTTTGGGCTATTCAAAAATAGCAGATATACAAGCTCGTAGCGCGGCACCGAGTGCCGCGCTACGAGCTTGTAGATCTGCTATTTTTGAAAAATCGTGAAAATGTAAAATGCAAATCTTTGATTTTATTTTTTTTAACTCAAATCTTTGCTTCTGGGACCCCCTGGAACGACTTGATTTGAGATGGGGGTCCGTGGGCAAATACATATAATTTTGGGGGGTCGTCCTTGACATGAAAAAGATTGAGCACCACTGACGTAGTAACATACGTTTTTTTTCAAAAAAAAACTGTTTGGAACAGGATTTAGAAAACATTTTGTAGAATCGGCCTCAGGTCTTAATGGGTTAATATATATATATATAACCCGCGCCGCCATCCATCCCCTACCCCCCCCGTTCAGATTGTTACGTCCGATTTCCACTTGGTTGCACGCGGATGCAAAGTATAACGCAGGCTTTAGATAATCCATGCATTGCACACAGGCACATCAACTTGGAAGATAGGCATCGGAATGCCAAGTGTGATAGGATTAGATGATTACACCGTCAGCTGACATTTCAACAAGGGCATTTTTTTTGCATTGTAAATGGCATCCAGTGGTGTTATAAAGTGTACTTGAGTGTGTATACATTTACTCAAGTATTGTAGTCCAGTAAATGTTTGAGGTACTCCTTTTACTTTACTTGAGTATTTCCGCTTTTTGAATACACTTGGACTCTACACTACATCTCAGAGGCAAATATTGTACTTTTCAGTCCGCTATTTTATACTTAGTCTATTTGAGAAAGATTTTTTGACAAATTCTGAAACATAAAAAAATGTAATAAAAAAAGTGGGCCATTCGTACTTTTACTTTGGCACTTTAAGTATATATTCATGCCAGTACTTTTGGACTCATACAATTCAAGTAACATTTTGAATACAGGCCTTTCACTTCTACTTGGCTTAGTATTTGTTGTGGTATTGCTACTTTTACCTATGTAAAAGAAAAAATCGGAATACTTCTTCCAGCACTCTATAGATAATGACGCCATCAGCTGACATTTCAGCGAGGTATTTGGCATTGAAAATTACATCTACTATTTGCCTATGTGCGTGGGAAGACGAGCAGGAATGCCATTTCATTTGTATGTATTTGTTTCCTTCTCTCTGGCTGACACTGCTCCAAGATTGTATTCCTCCATTCTGTTTGATTCTATTGAATCCAAGGCGATGGCGTTCACTCACTGGGCTTATATTTGATTATGTGTGCTCCGAAACAAACCCGTTTTTTATTTCGTTTCCGTCAAGCAGAAACCTCTTATCTCCATATTCTAATCTAACTTTTGGTGTTTTTTCGTAAATTAACGCCCCTACTTGATCATACAACAGCGACACACGAACGCATCAAAAGTAGCAGATCTGCAAGCTCGAAACGCGGCGCGAAGCGACGCGTTTCGAGCTTGCAGATCTGCTACTTTTGATGCTTTTGAATTTGAATCCTGAAAAGTAACGGTTTTGGACATATGAGGTTTCCACCCGTTTTATGTTTATTTGTTATCTCGACACCCACATCATGAAGAACGAATGAACCCGGCGGACCGTGATTCACCTCACAATCATCATTATTAATATTCATATCACCTTCTGCCACCTAATGCATTCTATTCTGTTCACACGGAATAGACATGCTTTCATCATCTCACCGCTGTTCTGTAAATGTACAAAAAAGCCCCCCCCCCCACAATAATCACGAGCTCCCAAAAGGGCTATACTTGTTTACCACATTCGAACGCAAACAAGGTTCTCACGTCAATCTGATGAAGCGTTTGCAATGGGGAATAGAATAAAACACAGTTTAACTTGTCTTTTCAACCAGTTCGATTGTGTTGATTCATGTTAGCGGCTCAATAATCTCTCAAGAACAGATTCTGCTCTGCGTTGGAATCTGTCGGGGAGGTTCGTCATAACGTGTACGCAATGGGCGTGCCTTCAGATCAGGAAGCAGGCCGCGCTTTACCCAATCAAATGTAGTGGGCGGGATTCACGTGTCCGTCGATCCTTCCCTACTAGAAACGAACCGAAACTAATTTAACAATAGCGTCCACGGAGCAGACAAAACCACGGAAAGATATTCACATTTTAACTTAACTCTTTCATCATAGAAACAAGTGGGCTTATAACCAAAACGATCCATGTTCTCTGGGAGCAGTGGTGTTAGTGTTCCGTGTAGAAATATTGTTAGTGGGAATGAAAATATAGTCGCACCACCCGGAAGTGATGCGCTGAAGGCAGACCAAAACCCCGGTTTCCTTGCGCACGTGTGCTCCGTTTTCTTCCTCCCAGAGCTAACTGACATAGTGTCAAACAGCAGAGGTCGCTGTTTTTCCTTGTCAGTTGGCGAGGGGTTTCCAGATTGGCGGCTCAAGGACAGCAAAGCCGGTGCTTGAGATGCAACGGTTAATCAAACTAATAGATTTAGTGTGTGTACTGTATGTGTGTGTGTATGCACGTCCGTGCGTTACGGCAGTGGTTCTCAAAATGTTTCATGTCAAGGACCTCCAAATTAATATACAGTATGTTTGGTCACGGACCCCCATCTGAAAATATGTTGTGTCAGGGACCACCGTACAAGATTTGTGTTGCTAAAATGATTCAAAAATATTCCCACGTTTTGTTGACATTTCTTTCAAAGATTCTTTGAAAATAGCACAAGCTCTCAACACTTCACGATGCGACCCCGTTGTTGAATTTGTAGATCGGCTGTTTTCAAACTGTAGCCTATATTTATAGGAGGTTAAATTGATTTAGATGCTATATTAATTCATTTTGCTGGGAACCCCCTGGAACCACTGCGTTACGGTAACCCCCCCTCCCTCCCTGTTCCATTCCAGTGTGGGTGCTGCGGCGGGGCCGATGATTAATAACTGTGGTGCGATTATGGCGTACAAGTGGCTCACATGACGCGCATCGCTGACGCGAGTGTCGCTGAATGCCACAAAAAAACAATATAAATCCATGTACTCAAGGCTTCATGGGGTGTGCAATTGATAGAAAATCAATCATTTTTGGGGTGAACTCCTCCTTTAAGTAATGCAGATGTTTAACAATAATTTAACAAGAGAGTCTCAAGAGTTAAAGATCTACAAGGGTCCATTTGGTTACCAACTCTCCACCATTTAGCTGGGGACCACCTGGACCACTGGTGGTCCCCGGACCACTGGTTTGAGAACCACTGATCTAAAGCATTAGATTTTGGAGATATCTGGTGTGAGATTTATCCTGAGATATCTGGTGTATAATCCGGCCCTCAGGGCGGATTGCCATGAAACTGACGAGAGCAGCTCTACTGTAGTAGTGGGGGGGGCTTCTCGGGGCCCGGGGGGCTATAGCTATAGCTGAGCTTTTAGGCTCTTTGGGCTTGTTTCCTGATGTTCTACTGTCAGCATTTGAAGGATGAACTGAAGTTTTGTCCCCAGTGACATTCATGATTCAGCTGGAGCCTGTTTGCATTTACTGTACTATGAACCCCCCAGAGGCATTCGTGCACTGTCTAGGGAGACCGTCTATGATGACAACAAGCAGCAGACAAACAGTACAGTACATTGTGTAGTGCCAGCCATTCTCAAACCTGTTGGGCCTAGAGAGGATAATGCAAGTTGGCCCCCAAATAACTGGCCAAAACGCTAAGCTTTCATTGATAATGTAACATGAACCACTTACAGGGATATTTCACTTTCAAAAAAGTGTTTTTTCGATAACTTTTTTCATTTATTTTTAATATATATATTTTTTTAAATGAAAATAATTAAATACAATTAAAAAAAATGAAAAAAAAAATGAAAAAAGTAATGGAAAAAACACGGCCCCCTCACGTATTAGGAGGGCAGGGTGAGTTAGCAGAACCAAGGACAGGTGTTTTTGATGAATCTAACAGGTGAAAAATGGAGTTTGAAGTTATAATGGGTTTGTATAGGAAGGGGGCGTGTCTGATAAAATGATTATCAAATATCTAAATACTAAATCAAGCAACTTAAAAACGGTCTGGGGGGTTCACAAAAGCCTGAGTAGACGATAAAATAACCCAACGTTTTTTTGAAAGTGAAATATCCCTTTAACCCATTAAGACCTGGAACGCATCTGTGTCACTTTAGATTTCCTTGGCTATTCAAAAATAGCAGATCTACAAGCTCATAGCGCGGCACCGAGTGCCGCGCTATGAGCTTGTAGATCTGCTATTTTTGGAAAAGTCGTGAAACAATATTTTCCAGATTGTTTTCAAAAAACTGTTCGCCTCAGGTCTTAATCTGGTTAAAACCCCAGCATCTGTATTGCGGGGAAAGCTTTCGCAGGAAAATAGCAGATCGATAAAGCACGTCGAATAGCTATTTTCAGCGAAAGCTTTCCCCACAATAACTGAAAATTCATAGTATAGAGCCCTGAGGGACTCCAGTCAACTATATAAGGTATAAGTGGTTAATACAAAAAAGAAGAGTCATGTTTTTTTTTCTTTCCTTCTTTAAAACCTTGAACAATTTAGTTTTCATTGTGATACCGATAATTAGGAACTTAAAGTATTAGTGTGCCGGAGCACAATCAATTGATTGATCAATTTAAAACAACAAAACGAACCTGCTCTAGTCTGGAAACGCACGCAGCACACCAGACAGGCTTTGTCGAATTCTATTTTATCGCTGTCGGCCAGAAACCTCTTATCTCCATAGTCTAACTTCTTGTGTTTTTTTCCCCCCGTAAATTAGCGCCCCTACTTGGTCATACTACAGCGTCACACAAAAGCATCAAAAGTAGCAGATCGACAAGCTCGTATAGTGTGCATAGACCTGCTTCCTTTGCTACCTTTGAATTTGAATCCTTGAAGAGTAGCCGTTTTGGACAAATCTTTATACAGCACCGACATGACCGTTTGTCAAGATGCTGCCACTTTTATTGTGCACTACTGAACATAATTTTGATAATAGCACCGTTTTCTCCAGTGTAATTTGGAAGTGAAGTGTCTTTCAACCATGGCTAGTTGTTAAGAGTTTAGAGCATAGAGTTATAGTGATAGTTATAGATGTATTATGTCAAGAGGGCCGACAGGCCCGCCCCCAGCTATTCATTTCAATGATTGAAAGTTGCTCAGTGGCGTTTGAGGCACCCGGAAGTCTGCCAATATCAGTACCAATATCAGTACCACTATCAGTACCAATATCGGAGCCAATAGAGCAGGCCATAGAGTTATGAGCAGGCGCACTAGGGTTTCAAACGGTAGACGCACACGCAGGAGCATTTTAAATGCGGCGGTGTTGCTATCCCAGATTTGACGGCCGCTTCACTGTTCTACCGTGGTTCTGGGGGCTTGGTTTAGAGAGATTCAAAAGTTTAGAAATGCATTCAAAGGCGAGTTAAACTCAGTGCCAAGATGTTCGTCTGAAGGACAGCATCGTACCCACTTTGCATTTTGTTGATTTGACATTGGTATAACATATTCTCTATCATATTCATAATACATGTTTCCATCTATTTGGTATGCTGTACAAACCTCTCTCTGGACATTACTGGAGTATTTTAGTTTTTTTGTGAATAACTGTTATTCCCTCTATATTATCCGCAGTCAGTTCCTGGCTGTGTCTACTGCAAAGCATTTACTCCACGGTTTTCAGCTTTGATTCGGGGAGTTTAGTGTTATTACTCAGGTGAGATCCTGGGGGAAACATCATGTTTCAGTGTATTACTTGGTCCATAATCATGGTGTCTGGAATGAAATCTCTGAAAATTGAATGATTTAAAGTTTTTTAGGTATTATGTCATTCTAAACCTATGTTGCTGCTGTTCTACATACAGCCAACCAGTTGAAGAAATCACAGATCTAGGCTTTAACCCTTTTGCATTTTTGACATTTTCTGAGACCATTCAGGTTTTATGGAAGATGCTTCTGAACAATGTACTGTATTCTACTATTGCTTCACCGCTTCAAATACTCTTTCATCTTAAAAATAACGAACAACCGGGAAATAGCTGATCTACAAGCTCACAACACGTCGCGCTGCGACGTGTTGTGAGCTTGTAGATCAGCTATTCTCGGTGCCAATAGAAGACATGCTGGCCTTCTCGGAATTGGAAGGTCGGAAGGATGCCGGTTCGGTCACCGACTCCTCTTGGCTGTGTGTCGAAGTGTCCTCGAGCAAGACATGACACAGAACCCCTAACCGCTCCAGCAGATGAGCAGTGTGTGCGTGTGTTGAACGGGCGAATGTAACACACATTGTTTAAAGTGCTTTGGATAATTGATGTATCACTTATATCACTTAATTACCAAGTTAGCATTTAATTACCCCCTGATAATTGAGAAAAGGGGAAACGGAACTTTACTGTATAAATACGTCATTCTAATCCCTTTGATCTTTTCATATATCAGAGCAGGCATTGTTTTTTCACCTCTGCTCACAAAGTTAACGGAAACAATGCTTGTTATTGCGCTCTAGATAATGAAAACAGTGAGTCGTATAGAGTCGGTGAAATCTAATCAGGATCAAAGAGAGAATGCCGTGCGTGTTTTTCGGCACAGAGGCTAGTGCTATCTATCATGTGCTACGTGGACGTGTCGTTGGTGATGACAAGTGTCATATTCGAGGATGATTTATTATAGAATCAGGTATAGGAGGGGGAGAAATCCTATTAGACCCAAATAGTTTGTCAGTGACAAAAAAGAAAGCTCCTTTGATTACAGTCGGGAAGTCTCCCAGACTCTTCCTCTTCTTCCAGGCACATGGTGGCCTTTGCCAGAGGACTTGCAGATCTCTGGCAAGTCGAGAGGCTGTCACTTGAGTGGGCCTGTCACCACGCAGCCTCACAAGCCATTTATCCCATTAAGACCTGGAAACGCATCTGTGTCACTTTAGATTTCTTTGGGCTATTCAAAAAATAGCAGATATACAAGCTCATAGCGCGGCACCGAGTGCCGCGCTATGAGCTTGTAGATCTGCTATTTTTGAAAAATCATGAAAAGTTGTGAAAATATTTGATTTACATTTTTTTTTTGCTGACATTTGTAACTCAAATCTTTGCTTCTGGGGGTTCCTGGAACTAAATATTTTGCAAATGTTCGCTTTAAAGAATATATAATCCAAGATTTTGCCACAAATTTTCACGATTTTTTCAAAAATAGCATTTTAGAAAAATCTTGAAAAAAAATGTTTTCAGATTTTTTTTCAAAAAACTGTTAGGATTTAGAAAACATTTTTTTAAGAATCGCCTCAGGTCGTAATGGGTTATTCAGGCTGTCCTCGCCTTGCATTGCCAGGGGCGGCATTATATGGCTCAGGAGGAGGTATAGTGTAGAAGAGAGAGCGTGCGGCGGGGGCCTGTCTGCGAGCCTGCAAGGTTCTCTGGATCGATCCCCGGCTCCTCCTGTCTGCGTCGCGGAGGTGTCCTTGATCAAGACACTATAACTGAGTACATACGGTACAGTACAGTACCTTGCATCAGTGGTTCTCAAACTTTATAATTTCAAGGACCCGCCATAACTCTTGAGAGCCGACGTACAAATGGCGAGCGTACAAAAATCTCTCCATTTGGTTCCATTCGTACGCTCTCAGAGTCACAGACCTGTAAGGCTCCATTTTGGAACTCGCTCAAGGAAACCCCTGAGGGTCCCTGGACCGCACTTTGAGAACCACTGCCTGCCTTATATGATTGCTGTATAGACACGTAATGTGTAACCGTGCTCCGCAATTGCGGTGTGTGCGAATGGGTCATTTTTTTTTTTTTTTCTCGCACCTTAACTAACGTCCATAGCATATCATGTACAGCATTGGTTCTCAAAGTGGGGTCCGGGGACCCCCAGGGGTACTTGAGGGGGTTCCAGGGGGTCCCCAGCTAAATGATGGATAGGAACCAAATGGACCCTTATGGGTCTGTAACTCTGAGAATGTCCAAATGGAACCAAATGGACCCTAACGGGTCCATTTGGTTCCATTTGGACACTCTCAGAGTTAAATTAACATTGATTTTGCAATATAAATTGGGGTCCCAGAGATATAAATGCCATTAATTGGGGGTCCGTAGCCCTAACGCATGTCAAACTGGGGGTCCTTGAAATTAAAATGGTTGAGAATCACTGCTAGAGCCGTAAAAATCGTCTCTTATGGGGGGGTCCCTGCCATATCTTTTCAAATGGGGGTCTGCGGGCTAATAAGTGTCAATTTAGGGGTCCTTGACATGAAAAAGTTTGAGAACCACTGCTGCTATGCTGCTTACCTCATGCAAGTACTTACCACACTGGATAGATATAGGTACTATGTGTAAATATGTAGATAAATTTATGTTTCTTTTGTTGATCTCTCTCTCTCTCTCTCTCTCTCTCTCTCTCTCTCTCTCTCTCTCTCTCTCTCTCTCCCCTTTGCTGCCCTTATTCTTCTTCCCTTTCTCGTTTATGGAAATAACAAAACGATGGAGCTGGCACAAAAAGTTTTACACCTGTAAATCTTCGATGTGACAATAAATTTGTGAATCTGATTCTGGTTTGAGTGGTGGAAAACGACTGTAAAAAGCTCGCTATCTAACTGCAGGCCATTTACCATTCTATTCTGCCTATAAACGCCTCGGTGAGCGCGGCCGCCAGCAGCGGCAGCAGCTAGCAGCCATCGACTGCAGTTCCAACTGTACAATTCTTTATCCAAGTAAAGGAGATAATATGCGCTCTCTCAAGAGTCAATGTACATTTTTAACCCATTAAGACCTGATTCTACAAAAGTCTTCTAAATCCCAACAGTTTTCTGAAAAACTTATGTTTCTGTATCAGTGGTTGCTCTAACATTTTCATGTCAAGGACCCCCCAAAATGATATGTATTTGGCCATGGACCCCCATCTCAAAATATTTTTGTTCCAGGCACCCCCAGAAGCAAAGATTTGAGTATGTTCGCTTTGAGAATTTATATATTCAAAAATGTGCACAAATTGTCACTATTTTAAAAAAATAGCCAAAGAAATCTAAAATGACACAGACGCGTTTCTCGGTCTTAATGGGTTAAGCTAGACAAATTCATTGGGTGTGACTGCGGGGTGGGATAGTTGGTGAGGTTGGAAGGACCGAGAAATATGCGCCTAATGGGCTTTAAGCACCGTCATAAATTAGTTTAGCCGTATATTCTGTGGACAGTACACATTCCTCTCTCCTCCTCTCCTCTATGGCGAAGTGTGAGCGGATTTTATTCTAAATACGTGGCATTCGGGAGACGAGCTCGTTTTGAATAACGATGACAGGAGTAAACTGTACTGTGGCCTTATTGGTTACACGCCGGCTAAGTGGAGCTGCATAGCTGACGGTGTTGTCGTGTTTTGTAATGCCACCACGCTCGCTAGCTCTGATGTAAATGACTTGACACGCTCTCTTCACAGAAACTCTGGAGATATTCTCTTCCAAAGTGTGTGTGTGTGTGTGTGTGTGGCACTCCAAGAGTTCTATTTGTTACATATGCTAAATGCCTAAATATAAAATTACACAAGCGGTAAGAATGATTTTGTTTCGGTTCCTCAACATGGCGGCAACAGTAACAGGAGAAAGGATTAACCCATTGAGACCTGGAACTGTCTCATTTTTAGATTTGAGCTAAAAAGCATTATTTTACACTTTGGGCTATTCTAAAATAGCAGATCTACAAGCTCGTACCGCGGCACCGAGTGCCGCGCTACGAGCTTGTAGATCTGCTATTTTTGAAAAATCGTGAAAATGTGTGCAAATCTTTGAATATATATTTTTTGAAAGCAAACATTTTTTAACTCAGATCTTTGCTTCTGGGGGGTCCCTGGAACAAAATATTTTGATGGGGGTCGGCGGCCAAATACATATAATTTTGGGGGTCCTTGACATGAAAAAGATTGAGAACCACTGATATAGAAACATACGTTTTTTCAGAAAACTGTTGAGATTTAGGAGACATGTAGAATCGGCTTCAGGTCTCAATGGGTTAAACAAGACAGTAGCACGTACGACAAAGGAATAGCTAAGTGTGTACCGTAATCATATCACACTTTGAGGTGCTTTGAAGGTGCTGTGTGTGCATGGATCCCCCCTCTCTCTCTCTCTCTCAATATATAATGTGTGTATGTGCATTTACAGTATATCTTAGTATAATATAATGTGCCAGGTGCCTGTGTGTGTGTGTGGGCTGTGTTTCAATAATATAATAATGGAGATTTTACATTTCCCAGAGACGTGTGTTGACTCAATTATTTCCAAGGATTTGTGAAAAAGAGCAGAATTATGAACTAGCACATAGGAAAACGTAATGGACCGATAATACAATATATATTATCGGTCCTTTACGTTTATTTCCCATATGCTCTCATGCCCGGAATTTAAGTGTCTATCGGCTCTGAGAAGAGAGCTCTTAACAGGAGAGCGTTTGATTAAGCCGTTAAGACGTTAAGACCTGAGGCGATTATTAAAAATGTTTTCTAATACTAAAAAAAAATCCAAAAAAGAAAAAATCAAAAAAGAAAATCCTAGTTTTTTGAAAAAAATCAAAAAAAAAGTTTCAAGATTTTTCAAAAAATAGCAGATCTACAAGCTCGTAGCGCGGCACTCGGTGCCGCGCTATGAGCTTGTATATCTGCTATTTTTGAATAGCCAAAGAAATCTAAAGTGACACAGATGCGTTCCAGGTCTTAATGGGTTAAATGCGTTGCAGTTCCCCCTGCAATCAATATGTCTCGCCGCCGAACCCAGTTTTCTCGTTGTGATATTCTGACACGATACCCTCTTCGTTGGTGGATTGCTCTCTCTCTCTCTCTCTCCAAAGCCTCTTGAAATAACACGTTATTTTTTGTTGGCGTTTCCCTGAAAGACAAAGGCGTCAGACTAGTGCAGAGACAATCGTTTGAGGCAGGTCAATTGATTGTTGTTGCTGTTGTTTTCTTTTTCTTTGTATATCTATATACTGTATACCTCAAAGAGGGTTGTGGGATATATGGGGCAGCCAAAACAACACACCTCTTACATCGTCTCTGTCGGGTGGAAAGAAACCTCATTATGTCGAAAAACCTTGACTTTTTCAGGACTCAAATTCAAAAGTAGCAAAAGTAGCAGATCTATAAGCTCAAAATGCGTCGCTTCTTCGCGCTGCGTTTCAAGCTTGTGGAACTTTTACTTTTGATGCTTTTGTGCGACGCTGTAGTGTGATCAAGTAGGGCGTTAATTTACGGAAAAACACACAAAAGGTTAGATGGAGATAAGAGGTTTCTGCCTGGCAACAACAATATACTTTGTTGAACGAGGTCCCCTAAGTCATTGGTTCTCAAAGTGGGGTCCGGGGACCCCCAGGGGTACTTGAGGGGGTTCCAGGGGGTCCCCAGCTAAATGATAGACAGGAACCAAATAGACCCTTATGGGTCTGTAACTCAGAGAGTGTACAAATGGAACCAAATGGACCCTAACGGGTCCATTTGGTTCCATTTGTACACTCTCAGAGTTGAATCAACATTGCTTTTACCATATGAATTGGGGTCCCAGAGGTATACAGTAAATGCCATTAAATGGGGGTCCGTAGCCCTAATGCATGTCAAACTGGGGGTCCTTGAAATTAAAGTGGTTGAGAATGACTGCTAGAGCTGTAAAAATCTTCTCTTATGGGGGTCCCTGGCATATCTTTTCAAATGGGGGTCCGCGGGCTAGTAAGTGTCAATTTGGGGGTCCTTGACATGAAAACGTTTGAGAACCACTGCCCTAAGTGGTCTACACTTGGGCCTTTTTGTCTTCGACACCAAAGCTCTTCCCCGAAAATAGCCGATCTACAAGCTCACAACGTGCCGCAACGCGACACGTTGTGAGCTTGTAGATCGGCTATTTTCACCAAATGCTCGCCTATCGTGACCTCTGCCCAGAATTGCGACGACCAGTGTTCATGTGGTTGACACTAAGATATAGCACAAGCAGTCTTAGTAAACCCTTCAATGAAACTAATCCATTGACTTACCAACTAATCCATTGACTTACAAACGCATATCATTTCAAAGCACTTTATAGGGCTTTAGTAAATGAAAGCCAGGCTATGACACCAGAAACGGAGTATAGTGCTGAAGTCATGTTCGTGTTGTTCCATTTATAGTATGAGCGCAGGGTCTCCCTCGCTGCTGTGCAGGGGTTGTTACAGTTGCCCAGTGGTTCTCAAAGTGGGGTCCGCGGACACCCAGGGACCCTTGAGGGTGTTCCAGGGGATCCCCAGCGAAATGTATTGATCAAAATCAGTTCAACAACTTTAACCCTACACATTGGCTAGTAGATCTTTTTTTTTAACAGCACAACTCTTGTGTGGCGGTCCCTGGCGGTCCCCGGCAACAAAATATGTTTCGATGGGGGTCTGTGGCCTAACACAAATTAATTTGAGGGTCCTTGACATGGAAAGGTTTGAGAACCACTGACCTAACCTATAGCAGATTGTTCATATTGAACTTTTTATTTGTGTTATTTAGCGATATCTTCCATTAACCCATTAAGACCTCGAACGCATCTGTGTCACTTTAGATGTCTTTGGCTATTCAAAAATAGCAGATCTACAAGCTCATAGCGCGGCACCGAGTGCCGCGCTATGAGCTTGTAGATCTGCTATTTTTGAAAAATCGTGAAACATTTTTTTAAATATTTTTTTCCGAAAAACTGTTAGGATTTAGAAAATGTTTAGAAGCGTCCTCAGGTCTTAGGAAAGGATTCCAAATAAGCCTTATTGGCTTCTTCCTTTTTCCGGCACAACATGTTTGGATATGTGGTATATTTCCTTTTTTATATACAGTGTGCTAAACTAAACTAGTTGTGAAAGTAAACAAAGACATTGGGCCTCGTTCAGCAATATTGGACAGGTTGAGGACGCAGACGACTTCAAAGCATGATTTGATACATTTCTGTGAGGAGGAAACATGTGTTCTTGTGCTCTCAGCCAACCCATACATGGTTATGTATTTGACATACTGTACTGTACTGTACATTCTGAGGCTGTTTTTAGCCCTGACATTGGCTCGGTTCTAATGGTGGCAATGTTGATCGGTCGGTCTGTCCGTCCGTCCAACACTGTCTTAGCGGTTATTTCTAACCATGACTTTTTTTGATAAATACATTGAAAAGCATGTTTTATACCAGGGGTCTTCAACGTTTTCAGGCCAAGGACCCCCTAGCTGAGAGAGAGATGAAGCAGGGACCCCCTCCATATCGTATAAAATTGTGTTTTAGAATCAACATTTTTTGTTTACTTGGTCTGCTCTTTTTTCCCTCTACAGTGTAGAGTCTACACCTATACCTCTTTGCCAAAAATAGCCGATCTACAAGCTCACAACGCCTCGCAGCGCGAGGCGTTGTGAGCTTGTAGATCTGCTATTTTTGGCCAAAGTTCTCTTCAGTTCTCTTCTCTTATATATGCAGGGGTGCACATATTGTAACTGGTGCGCAGGTGCGCATGCGCACCCAAAATAAATAATGCGCACCACATCAGACGACGCGAGGCGCTTTTGCGTACCAACAGCTTGGACAGGAATTTCCAAGCTTTTATTTTTTAGCAAAAATAAAAAATAAAAGCCTGGAGATCGAGGCTAGGAATTGACTTCCTGAAGCCACACTCACACACTCTCGCTAAAGCACGCGTCGGCCCCATGTACAGCCATTAGGCGCAGGGGAAGGGGACGCATGCTGCACGTGCTTGTGTGATTGTTGCTTCGCGTCGCCTCGCATTGCCTCGCTGCGTGCACGCAGCCAGCAGCGGCTGTTAGAGGCACTCTTCACCGATGATGAACGCACCATAACGGTGCAAAATATGCCGTGAACGTCCAAATCTGGCGGATAAAAGCAGTGCAGCACAGGGCACCAACCTTGGGGGCTTCTCCTAACGGCTTGTGAGAAAAAAAAAACGGCGAAAATCGCGGTATTTGGAAACAAAACGGGACCACTTACAGTATTTGGTGCGCACCAACTCACATCTCCAGGTGCTCTTCTGAGTACTAGACCTAAAAAGTTATGTGCACCCCTGTATATATGCATAGTTAAACTTTGGGAGACCAAGTTTGTTGTGGTCTTGCACGCTAATAATGGCATTGATTGAGCACAGCTGGTGAGACAGACCGTCTGGGGCTGAGATCAGCTTGGGATGGGCACATAACCAAATGAAATACATCTTTTTTTGAAGCATTCGCTGCATATGCTAATGGTCAACGGCCGTGGGCATGCAAGCTCAGATCAATTGCTCAAGCCACTGAGGAGAGAACCCGGGCTGAACAGGTTTTGATGACAGAATTCCTTGATGACGGAATTCTCCGTCATTCCGCGATGACAGAGGTTCCCTTTGATGACAGAGGTTTCCTTAATTATAGTAGGATACTTGCACATACAGTACTACAGCGTCACACAAAAGCATCAAAAGTATAGCAGATCCACAAGCTCGAAAGCGCGGTGCGAAGCGACACGTTTTGAGCTTGTAGATTTGCTACTTTTGCTGTTTTTGAATTTGAATCCTTAAAAGGAACAGTATTGGACATATGAGCTTTCCACCCAACAGAGACGATATATGTCGTTGAATGGATTAACCACGTAAGCCCTATGTTATATACAACGGTGTCGTGCATAATTAGCGAAAATAGCAGATCTACAAGCTCACGACGCGTCGCCAGCCAGGTGACTTTGTGAGCTTTGGATACGCCTTCATAATCAGTACAACCTTCCAGCACAGTGTGATTTCTATTGCCTTTTCTACAACCTGAAAGATCGTTGATGGGATTAGAATGTAATGATCATATTTAGCCCCGGTGTGTGAATATGACACAGAGGTTTTCTGGATTTACTGTGACTTGTATTTGGAACCGTGCACATCTTAACCCATTGAGACCTGGAACTGTGTCATTTTTAGATTTTACACTTTGGGCTATTCAAAAATAGCAGATATACAAGCTCATAGCGCGGCACCGAGTGCCGCGCTACGAGCTTGTAGATCTGCTATTTTTGAAAAATCGTGAAAATGTGTGCAAATCTTTGAATACATACATTTTTAAAGCGAACATTTTAAACTCAAATCTTTGCTTCTGGGGGGTCCCTGGAACAAAATATTTTGATATATTGTCCGCGGCCAAAAACATATCATTTTGGGGGTCCTTGACATGAAAAAGATTGAGCACCACTGATATAGAAACATACGTTTTTGAGAATACTGTTGCGATTTAGGAGACATGTAGAATCGGCTTCAGGTCTCAATGGGTTAAAAAATGCATTTCCAGCCAGTTAGGCCCGCATTGCATTGCTTCCTGAAAACGGCGTCAGGGTTTGATATTCGCCTTTGCTTTGCGATTACAAATGTGGCTCGAAGGCTGCAGCCAACAGCAAAGGAGAGCCAGTTAGAAGATGGATTAAGGACTCCTTCACAGCTGAGGGATATCCGCGTTGCAGCTGTGTGAGAGCGATATGGACGGCCTCTGCAGCGAGAGAACAATCCTTCTTTTAAGGGGACTCGGTATCAATGCAAAATGATGCACCATAAGGCGTCTTCGTCGCGAGACATCAGAGACCCTGCTTTTCACTAGATGTCCAAAGACGTCCCTCTGGGAGATACTGTACTCTTTATTAACAGAAACGCGCTTGCTGACGCCTTGTTACTTTTTTGGGGATCAGCTCTCCGTCAGGGCTTTAAGGCCACTGTTTCCCAAACAGTGGGTGTGGACACATGTGTGAGTCACGGACCAATTTTGTATGGGTCGGCTATTTTCACTAGTTTGGGTCCCGGGGAGACATCAAATCTCTTTTGGGTCTCAAGCTAAAATTGTGAACCAGTGCTTTAGGCGACTTGGTTTGTACTTACAGTTGTTGCTGGACACCAACATTTATTTTTAATGGGGATTTTCTCCCCTTGAAAACCATGGTACTTATGACTTTCACGCCACTACAAAGGCAAATATTATATTTTAGAAAAAGGAGGAGGAGGTCCGCACACTGTTTCAAACTCCAAGAAACTCGCTTTTTAATACTGCAACGTTTCGACCCTTAGGTCTTCATCAGGCAAAATGTATATTGAATATACATTTTGCCTGATGAAGACCTAAGGGTCGAAACGTTGCAGCATTAAAAAGCGAGTTTCTTGGAGTTTGAAACAGTGTGCGGACCTTCTCCTTCTTTTTCTTGATTCCTCCTTGATGTCCAGCACCTGGCCTAAATACAGGCGTGCGATGTGCACACAACGTTCTCTTTGAAATATTATATCTTAGTCATTTTTAAAAGCAAGTACTCCATTTAGACCTGGAACACCTATACGTTGTTATACATTTCAAGCCGGGAAGACCTCTGTGTCACAATAGCTGTTGCTATAATATATAGCAACATATTTTTATTATTATTTTTTGAACAAGATTTTTTTAATAGAAGGTCAGGATTTAGAAGGCGTTTTTAGAATGACCAGGAACTTTGACTTTAACCCATTGAGACCTGAAGCCGATTCTACATGTCTCCTAAATCCCAACAGTATTCTGAAAACCTATGTTTCTATATCAGTGGTGCTCAATCTTTTTCCTGTCAAGGACCCCCAAAATGATATGTATTTGGCCGCGGACCCCCATCAAAATATTTTGTTCCAGGGACCCCCAGAAGCAAAGATTTTAGTTAAAAATGTTCGCTTTAAAAATATATATATTTAGAAGATTTACACACATTTTCACGATTTTTCAAAAATAGCAGATCTACAAGCTCATAGCGCGGCACTCGGTGCCGCGCTATGAGCTTGTATATCTGCTATTTTTGAATAGCCCAAAGTGTAAAATAATGCTTTTTAGCTCACATCTAAAAAGGACACAGTTCCAGGTCTTAATGGGTTTTAATAGAAGGTCAGGATTTAGAAGGTGTTTTTAGAATGTCCAGGAACTTTGACTTTAAGTACTGGGGGGGTCGAGTATAGTTTGTCCACCGCGGTCACACACATCAAAACATAGCGGATCTACAAGCTCACACAAGGCATCACAACGACGCCACTCACTGTGAGCTTATAGATTGAGGCTATTCTCCCAGCACGACACAGTATAAATCAGGCCTTATAGTAACACACAGCAAACAGCGCGCCGTGGTCCAGAGAGGAGAAGGGCTCGAGGAGAAGTGAATTAACAAGCCACTCGCCACCGATCTGAACAGCACTGTGCTATCTCAAACCGCCAGGACGGATTCCCATCAATTATAAGCCATCGACCGCATCCTTAGCGGTGCTGTGGTCGTGTGTGTGTGTGTGTGTGTGTGTGTGTGTGTGTGTGTGTGTGTGTGTGTGTGTGTGTGTGTGTGTGTGTGTGTGTGTGTGTGTGTGTGTGTGTGTGTGTGTGTGTCCTCATTGCATTCCTATCCCCTCATTACTTTACCCGCCGGTATGTCTGTGAAGACTCCGTTTTGGCGCGCGTTTCCTCTGAATTCAGTGGGCCTGGGCGAGGATGATACCGAAACCGCTCAGCGAGAGAGGTGTCTTTTTGTGTGTGCGTGTGTGTGTGTGTGTGTCCTCTGAGGATCAATGTGCAAAGGATGGGTTTTTTTCTTCTTTTTTTTTTAGAACAGACCAGCGGCTGCACGCAATTGGAAAGATTGAGGCGGATTTAAGGGTTCCCGACCGACGCCTCGGCGATTTCCGGGCCGTGTCCAATTCCCGGGCCGGCCGTGTCCAATTCCCTACAGTGCAGACAGAGCTCTTGTTAGAGAGGAGCAGTTAGACTATGGGGGCTGTGGCCCCTTCGCCCACCTCACTAACCAAATGTTATCTTCTCTTCAGCCACTACGGGGAATACTGCCACTCCAGAGAGAGAGAGAGAGAGAGAAAGAGACGAGAGCTCTATCTATAGCTGTCGTCGGGCACAAACCTCGTATCTCCGTTATTATTATAGTTTGCTTTTTGTTTTCGGAAATTAGTGGCCCTACTCCTCGTCGTCGTGCTACGCTACAGTGTCACACCAAAAGTAGCCAAAAAAATGCCGATCTACAAGCAAACACGTCGTGTTTTGAGCTTTTATGTTTTTATTTTTTTTAGGATTCACTCTTTTACTTTTCAGGATTCATATCAAAACATTGCAAAAGTAGCAGATTTCGAGCTTGTAGATCTGCTACTTTTCATGCTTTTGCGTGACGCTGTGTAATGATCTAGAAGGGCGTTCACCAGTGGCGTGCACAGACATTTTGAGGGGCAGGTGCTCAAGTGAATTATACTTTTTTTTGTTTACTTGGTCTGATCTTTTTTCCCTCTACACCTACACCTCTTTGCCAAAAATAGCCGATCTACAAGCCCACAACGCCTCGCAGCGCGAGGCGTTGTGGGCTTGTAGATCTGCTATTTTTGGCTAAAGTTCTCCTCAGAAAAGGGATGCTAGGTTTCGAGTGGTTATGGTAAAAAGAAAAATCATATCACATAAAGATTTGGCGGACCCCCTGTAGTCACTCTGAGGACCCCCTAGGGGTCCCGGACCCCCTGTTGAAGACCCCTGCTGTGCCCTTTTTTCAAAAGGGCACTTCTGGTACAAGAGGGCAAAGGGCAGGTGCTCTAGCACCACCTCGAGTCTATCTGTGCACGTCCCTGTGGTTGGGTGCGTCTCTGGGGTGTTCACACACAGACAACACTGAACCGATGAAAAGTATTAACAAGAATTTGAGACTAAATAATTGGAACTCAGGTTCTTTTTTTTTCTCCATATTTTACCCAGAAAAGTAACTTGTATCTTGGACATACACTATGTACGAGGTTTCCGGCAGACCGTGGCGCTTTATCCTCACAGCATCTCTCCTCTCCTCTGCACCGTCATCCTTTGCTCTTGTCCCCTCTTTATCTTCTCTCTCCCTGGCTCGTTCTATTTTCGTTTTATACTGCGTTTCTCATCTCCAGATCGACCCATTACCGTTAATACTCACTATACAGCATTAAGCCTTTAAGACCTGGAACGCATCTGTGTCATTTTTAGATTTCTTTGGGCTATTCAAAAATAGCAGATATACAAGCTCATGGCGCGGCACTGAGTGCCGCCCCATGAGCTTGTAGATCTGCTATTTTTGAAAAATCGTGAACATTTTGTGCAAATCTTTGAATATATATATTTTTTGAAACAAACGTTTTTTTAACTAAAATTTTTGCTTCTAGGGGATTCTACAAATGTCTTCTAAATCCTAACAGCTATTTTTTTTTAAATTATGTTGCTATAATATCAGTGGTTCTCAAACTTTTTTCATGTCAAGGACCCCCCCAAAATGTTGTTCCAGGGACCCCCCCAGAAGCAAAAATTTGAGTTAAAAATGTTCGCTTTAAAGAACTATATATATTCAAAGATTTGCACACATTTTCGCAATTTTTCAAAAATAGCAGATCTACAAGCTCGTAGCGCGGCACTCGGTGCCGCGCTATGAGCTTGTAGATCTGCTATTTTTGAATAGCCAAAGTGTAAAATAATGCTTTTTTTAGCTCAAACCTAAAAATGACACAGGTGCGTCTTCAGGTCTTAATAGGTTAAGCATCAGGCGTACAAAAGACCTCAGCGCTACATGGTTCATTATCACCGCAGAGCCGAGAGACAAAATTAACCACGTTAAAAACCCTATAGAATCTCTTGTCCAGAATCCTTAGGGTTCTGTTTTCCCCTCTACTCTAATATCTTTGCTGAAAACAAGTTCTGTTCTCCTCAGTTCAAGTGGTTAATGTAAAAATAATAATAACAATAATCCCTTCACACAAATATTTGGTGTAATTTGTTGTGGACCCTAGGGGTCCCAGACCCCCTGTTGATCTACAATGCTGTTGACTACTCTCTGTGCTGGCACGTTGCACACCTTTTTTTCTCTGGGTATACACCTAAATGCACCCATGATTACAGTATATTATCGCTTAGCTGCAGCTGTGTTTTTTTTTTTTCCTAACCCGAATTGGGAAAACAAACTACGAAATTAGCCGAGGGTTTCATGCCCCTTTAACCCATTAAAACCTGATGCCGATTCTACAAAATGTCCTCTAAAAAATCCCAACAGTATTCTGGAAAACGTATGTTTCTATATCAGTGGTGCTCAAACTTTTTCATGTCAAGGACACCAAAATGTATATGTATTTGGCCAAGGACCCCCTTCTCAAAATATGTTGTTCCAGGGACCCCCAGAAGCAAAGATTTGAGTTAATAAAAAATATTCAAAGATTTGCACACATTTTCACGATTTTTCAAAAAATAGCCAAAGTTTAAAATAATGCTTTAAGTCATTGGTTCTCAAAGTGGGGTCCGGGGACCCCTTGGGGTACTTGAGGGGGTTCCAGGGGGTCCCCAGCTAAATGATGGACAGGAACCAAATGCACCCTTATCTGTAACTCTGAGAGTGTACAAATGGAACCAAATGGACCCTAACGGGTCCATTTGGTTCCATTTCTACACTCTCAGAGTTAAATTAACATTGATTTTACGATATGAATTGGGGTCCCAGAGGTATAAATGCCATTAAATAGCCTAATGCATGTTAAACTGGGGGTCCTTGAAATTAAAATGGTTGAGAATCACTGCTAGAGAGCCATAAAAACCTTCTCTCATTGGGGTCCCTGGCTTATCTTTTCAAATGGGGGTCCGTGGGGTAATAAGTGTCAATTTGGGGGTCCTTGACATGAAAAAGCTTGAGAACCACTGCTTTAAGTGGTTACACAGATGCGTTCCCGGTCTTAAAGGGTTAAGCATCACGTGTACAAAAAGCCCTGCTCCGCTGCACGGCTCATTATCACTGCAGAACGGTAGAGACGAAATTAAAGGCGAACCCATCGACCCGAACTGAGTTGAGGAGAGGGCCATCCATTCTGCCAGTCTGTCAGACCGTTAACGATGATGTCGTCTCCAGACATTGGTTCCTGCTTTCTGTAAAAAAAAAAAAAAAAAAGGAAGGCAAAACAGACCTGCTTCATTTTCCTCCGCTTCCCCACCTTTCCATGAACCACGGGTATACATTATTATTATTATTATCGTTGCTACTGGGCAGAAACCTCGTATCCCTCTCCATATATTTCAGCTGTTTTAGCAAGATCTGCAAGCTCACGTGAGCTTGTAGATTAGCTATTTGTTTTTGCTTGAAAGTGAAAGCGTTTAAAAGACCCCAAGGCCGATTCTACAAAATGCCTTCTAAATCAGCAGTTCTCACACTTTCAAGATTTTTTTCAAAAAAGGTTCATAGATATCAGATGTACAAGCTCGCGGGGCGGCACAAAGAGACTCGCCGTGACCTTGTAGATCTGCTATTTTTTGAATTAGCCAACGCTGACATCTTAAAATGACGCAGAAGCTTTCCCGGTTTGAACGGGTCGAGTCTGTCTGTGGGGTTTTTATGAATGCTGAACCAATTATCAGTATTAAGAAGAGCTTGTGAATACATAATAACTACATTGGATCCATTGGAACACAGGTTCCTCTTTTCTTTTTTTCTTTTTTGAGCGGTGTAGCCGCTCCTATAAGTGGGGTTGGGACACCTCATTAGTACACCCTTCGCTGTACTGTGATTGGCTCATGATAGCACACCCCTCTACATTAGTACACCCCTAGCTGTACTGTGATTGGCTGACTCTATTGGCTGACTCTATTCAGCACTGTGATTGGCTAGCGAGACACATGATGAAATTAATAACCTATAAATAGCCCTATGCACTTAAAAAAAATATATATTTGGGGGCGGTGTAACCCCTATAAGTGAGGTTTGGACACTGACCAATCCTGCACTGTGATTGGCCAATAGTCTACAACGCAGTCTACAACCCTAACCCTTCCACAGTCAATGCAAATCTATACTTTTGCAAAGTCAGCCAATCACATTACAGCTAGTGTCATCACCACTAGCTGTAATGTGATTGGCTGACTTTGCAAATTCAGGACTGTGATTGGCTAGCGAAACACATGACACGTGTGCAGCCCTATGAATAGCAGTATGGACTTAAAAAAAACACTTTTATGTTTTTTTTTAAGTGAATCACTTCCATCACTGTGATGACTACTGTGACCACACCGCCCACTTCAGTGTGATTTTTCTACCATCTCCTGAAAATAAACCGTTTTGGACATACAAGGTTTCCACCCGACAGCGTCTATGTTGCACTTAATTTGGAGAATTCCTAACCCAGGGTTGATTCAGTCACTTTGAGACTCTGAGACCCTGAGAACCTCAGAGTTAAAACTGACAGTCTCGCAAACTGCAGAGGAGGAGGAGGCCTGCATTCCATTCACTCTGAATTGGATTAGCTCTTAACCCCTTAAGACCGGGAAAGAATCGGTGTCTTTTTTTTTCTTTTCTTTGGGCTATTCAAAAATAGCAGATCTACAAGCTCATAGCGCGGCACCGAGTGCCGCGCTATGAGCTTGTAGCTCTGCTATTTTTTGAAAAAATCGTGAACATTTGAGCAAATCCTTGAATATATATATTTTTCAAAGCAAACATTTGTAACTCTAATCTTTGCTTCTAGGGGGGATTCTACAAATGTCTTCTAAATCCTAACAGTTTTTTGAAAAATAAATATGTTGCTATAATATCAGTGGTTCTCAGACTTTTTTCATGCCAAGGACCACCCAAAATGATATGATTTTGCCGCGGACCCCCATCTCAAAATATTTTGTTCCAGTCACAGAGTTAAAAATGTTCGCTATGGAAAAACAGATATTCAAAGATTTGCACATCATTTTCACAAATTTTCAAAAAATAGCAGATATACAAGCTCATAGCGCGGCACTCGGTGCCGCGCTATGAGCTTGTATATCTGCTATTTTTGAATAGCCCAAATAAAATCTTAAAATGACACAGATGCGTTACCGGTCTGAAAGGGTTAAAGTGTGCGTTCAAAGAGATTTTTATTAAGCATAATGTTTGCGCCGTGAGAAGGCAGGTTTATGAGGTGGCCCCTGCAGACCTCCATTAGAATTATTATGCCACACAACATGTGTGCCATTTTTGCATTCTCGTCGTTCCCTCCCGCTTCGAAAACCTCTCCGGGGCAAAATAAGGGAATTCTTACGAAAGTGAAAAAGTAATCCCTAGGCTACACCCGCTGTGCTTAAAAATAGAACTTTAGCAGAAGTGCTGACAAAGTGCTGTAATAGCTCTCCCTCCAAGTGGCGTATACTGTTTCTTTTTGCAAGGGGTGAAGGTTTGTTCAGAGATCGCTTTGTTTTAACGGTGGAATTCTCAGAATGATGTTGATGACACCTCGGCAGGCCTTCATTATGTTCTGGGCTGTTATTGTTTCCCGGACTTGTTTTGATATTGGCTCCAGGAATCCAGGAATTAGTCGTTTTCAGTGGTGGAAAGTAACTAAGTGCATTTACTTAAGTACTGTACTTAAGTACAATTCTGAGGTATTTGTACTTTACTTGAGTATTTCCAATTTCCAATACGTTTACTTCTACTCCACTACATCTCAGAGGCAAATATTGTACTTTTACTCCACTACAATTATTTGAAAACTTTAGTTACAAGTTACTTTTCAGATATAAATTATTACATTATAAAACATACATTAACCACTTCAGCCCTATTTTATACATAGGCTATTTGAAAATAGCCGATCTACAAGCTCACAACGCGTCGCATCGCGACGCGTTGTGAGCTTGTAGATCTGCTATTTTCAAATATTTTAGTACTTTTATTTTTGGTACTTTAAGTACATTTTGATGCCAATACGTCTGTACTTTTACTCAAGTAAATTTTGAATTTTGGACTTTTACTTGTAACAGAGTATTCTTATATTGCAGTATTGGTACTTTTTTACCAAGACAAGTCGTGTCAAGCGTTACTTGAGGAGCGTATAGGTGTGACTTCTATTCCTGGTGTTTTCTAATAACTATTTCAACCCACGCAAAGCCCTTCCTGGAAGGGACATTATTATTTAACTTCCTCTATTTTCAGTTCCTCTTATTTATTTTTCAGAGGTTTTATCTGGATCAGTTGCCGGGGGAAGAATGTTATTTGGGCAATTTAGCCACTGTCAACGTTTCAGTTTGGGGGTTTGCTGGACCATGAAGGATAACACTGCAGCATCTCCTGAAACATTTGTTTTGCCTTTTTACTGTAACACAGCAAACATATGAGCTATCAAAAAAACAGTGGGTTAAGTACCTCTCCTGGGTGTTGCCTTTTCCAGGGGGACACAAAGGCAATCATGCAAAGATCATCTATGACAGTGTGTGGGTGTCAAACTTTTTCCATTTCAAGGACTCCCAGTTTGATATGGAATCGATTAGATCAATTAACCTTAGCACCCGTGCACAGATACAGATGACACATTAAAACAGTCCAAAGCAGGGGTCTTCAAAAGGGGGTTCAGGAACCCTGGGGGGTCCTCAGAGTTACTACAGGTGGGCCATCAAATGTTTGTGTGATTGGATTTTTGAGCGGTGTAGCCGCTCCTATGATTGAGCGGTGTAGCCGCTCCTATAAGTGGGGTTGAGAATTCGTCTTTCCCTGTACTGTGATTGGCTGAGTCTATTCACACCCTTTTCGCCGTACCGTGATTGGCTGACTCTATTCAGACCCTTTGCTTTGATTGGCTAGCGAGACGCATGATGAAATAATAACCTATAAATAGCACCACGCACTTCAAAAAATCCTTCTTTTTTTTAAGTGAGCTTCCATCACTGTGATGACCACTGTTGTTTCTAAATAACACCGCTCACTTCACACTGGGTGTGATTTTTTTTTTATATTAACAACTTGAAACCTATCATCACCTGTCATCACCTCCCCATTGGCTTAAAGGACAGCCAATGATCGGAAACATATCGAGAATATGTCGAGTATGACTAGTGCTGAGTCTCTTTGTAGACCTGCATTTCATGCTGGTAAAAACATGAATTTACATAACACTGATGATAGTGCTGTCAAACAAGTCTATGAAGCTCTGAGATCTATGAAAAGGTTTAATCTGCAACACAATTTCATGCAATATGTAGTGCGTCATCTTTCTCTCTGAGCTAAGGGGTCCTTGACCTGAAAAACCTTGAAGACACCTGCTCTACAGAGTCTAGTCAAAGCAACGTAATAACCTCAAAAACAGTTACCATGCCTCCTTCAGATGTAATGTGTGCAAACCTATTTGTTTCCGCATGTTTGCTTTCCATGGTCTTACCTCTCTTGCTATGTTTTGATTAACCCATTAAGACAATGAAGCCTCTTCTACAAATGTCTCCTAAATACCAACAGTTTTCTGAAAAACGTATGTTTAAAATGGCTTCTAAGTCCCAACAGTTTTCTGGAAAAAAAAACATATGTTTCTATATCAGTGGTGCTCAAACCTTTTCATGTCAAGGACCCCCAAAATGATATGTATTTGGCCGCGGACCCCCATCTCAAAATATGTTGTTCCAGGGACCCCCAGAAGCAAAGATTTGAGTTAAAAATGTTCGCTTTAAAAATATATGTATTCAAAGATTTGCACACATTTTCACGTTTTTTCAAAAATAGCAGATCTACAAGCTCGTAGCGCGGCACTCGGTGCCGCGCTATGAGCTTGTAGATCTGCTGTTTTTGAATAGCCAAAGTGTAAAATAATGCGTTCCAGGTCTTAATGGGTTAAATCAATTCAATTAATTTCAATACATCCTTTTCTTTTTCCCCCCACACGCAAACACCCAAGGTTGGAAAATTGACTTTGGTTTCATTTAGCAGATAATACATAAATAGACAATCAGCAATCACCACAAACACTGGAGAGAGCTGAGTAAAACACAAACAAATTTGTCCAATGTCCTTGAAAAGGACGAGGTAACAACGAGGTAAAAAAAAAAAAAAACATTTGGCAGGAAGTTGATTTCATTCCCATAAGCGATTAGAGGCCGCACGACATGTTGACAGTGCTGTAAGTATGCTGCAGCCTCACAACGTTTTGTATTTCAGGAAGGTGAGGTCCATTTTTTTTTAACCCTTTAAGACCGGGAACACATCATTGTCATTTTTTAGATTTCTTTGGCTATTCAAAAAAATAGCAGATACAACCTACGAGCTTGTAGATCTGCTATTTTTTGGGGAAAATCGTGAAAATGTGTGCAAATCTTGGAATATATTGTTTTAAAGCGAACATTTGTAACTCAAATCTTTGCTTCTGGGGGGGGTCCCTGGAACAACATATTTTGAGATGGGGGGTCCGCGGCGAAATACATATCATTTTGGGTGGTCCTTGACATGAAAAAAGTTTGAGCACCACTGAACAACACTGAGTAAAAAAAAAAAAAAAAACTGTTAGGATTTAGAAGACATTTGTAGAATCCCCCCCGAGAAGCAAAGACTTGAGTTGAAATTGTTCGCTTTAAAAAAAACATATATATTCAAAGATTTGCACACATTTTCTCGATTTTTCAAAAATAGCAGATATACAAGCTCGTAGCGCGGCACTCGGTGCCGCGCTATGAGCTTGTAGATCTGCTATTTTTGAATAGCCGAAAGGAATCTAAAAAAAGACACACAGATGCGTTCCCGGTCTCAATGGGTTATGGACATATTTTTTGGAAAGAAAAACACAACAGGACCCAGGGGAGACGAAGTATGCCTGGCTATCCAAGCTGTCCGTCGCTAGTACTTGGCACGTCGGCGCCGGGGCTATTAGTATTCCCGGCGAGGCGCGCTGCGGTAGCAGAATTGATTATTATGTTGGAGGGATACAGGGCACGCCGGGGTCACAGCACCGAGAAAGTTTAATTTTTTTTTTTCGGGGACGGCCACGGGACAGGACAGGACTGGACTGGTGGTGGTGGTTCAGTCCTTTTTATGCCCTCATTTGATAATTAGAGTCTATAGCCCTCTGTAACGCTGACCCGCGTGCAAGGTTATGCTAAGGCTTTGTTCAGCTATAGAGCTGCTAAAGCAGGTAAATCTCATTTGTTTCTCTTATACCGGCTTTTGTACTCTGGCTGTTCCACACTGTCTGTTAACTCTCACTACATACTTTAGGCAGTGGTGGAAAGTAACTAAGTACATTTACTTAAGTGCTGTACTTAAGTGCAATTTTGAGGTATTTATACTTTACTTGAGTATTTCCAATTTCCAATACTTTCACTTCTACTCCACTACATCTCAGAGGCAAATATTGTACTTTTACTCCACTACAATTATTTGAAAACTTTAGTTGCTTTAGTTACTTTTCAGATATAAATGATTACATTATGAAACATACATTAACCACTTTAGCCCTATTTTATACCTAAGCTATTTGAAAATAGCAGATCTACAAGCTCACAACGCGTTGCATTAATTTAATTCTTTTACTTTTGGTACTTTAAGTACATTTCGATACCAATACTTTTGTACTTTTACTCAAGTGCATTTTTAAAACCAGACTTTTACTTGTAACAGAGTACTTCTACATTGCAGTATTGATACTTTTACTTAAGTAAAACATTTGAGTACTTTTCCACAACTGACTTTAAGACTGAACTGTCCACACTTTTGTTAAATCACATACTTTAAGACTGAACTGTCCACACTGTTATTAAATCTCATCTTTAGGACTGAACTGTCCTCACTGTTATTTGCAATTGATCAGATGAGATTTGTGTATTCAGACATTGTCGAGCTGTCTGCGTGTGTGTGCATTGCTGTGTTAAATGACATATCGACATACGTAGGCGTGTGTGCTGCTTAATTTACACCCTGTCGACTTTCCGTCGCGTGAGAATGTCGAACGATAACTCGTCAATCAGGCTTCAGTGTCCCAAGTGATCCGGACTGAGACACAGCTTTAGAAATAAGACTGGAATGACATTTCAGGAACGTGGTTCAGGTTCTGATTCACAAAAGTATATCGGATGATTCCATGTGGTTTGTTGCTGTTGAGAATAAAACCTATCTGATTAAGATCTGCAGAGCCTGCCAGATTCGGGCTGGCAGTGTGACCACAGCCTTAAGACAGAAAAGAGCTGGAAACTGGATTTGTGAGAGAACAAAATACAGAATCGGAGGGAAAATTGAAAGAGGTTATTATTCACAATCTCTGTGTCTCTCTCTCTCTCTCTCTCTCTCTCTCTCTCTCTCTCTCTCTCTCTCTCTCTCTCTCTCTCTCTCTCTCTCTTGCACACACGCACGGTCATACTCACTCATTCACTTACTGACTCACTTACTGATTCACATACACACACACACGCACGCACGCTCGCTCGCTCACTCACTCACTCACTCACTCATGTGTGCATTGACATACCAGTGTAATAACGGGTGGGCTGACCTCCAATAGGGTCAGTGGGAGTTAATGAACTCCAGTAACCCGCGGAGAATGATCGCCAAGGAAACGCTTTTAGAAGTCCATTAGTGTTCTCAAATGTCGTTATTTTGATATGATTTGTTTTTTGATTTATATATTTTTTTCCAGTAAACTTTCATATGGAGCTTTCAAAGCCATTTTCATTGCTTTAATTGCTTTTCTTTTTTAAGGGCTTTGTTTTGTTTCCATTTCTTCTTTTCTTCTTATTATTAATAATAAGTGGTTAAAGGGAATGACATTGGATTATTTCCCGGGCCAAGCTTGGGTCGGGTTGTTTCCACGGTTTAGGAACCAATGCGTTTAGGCTTGGAATCAATGGAGTTGAACAGCCAGAAACACAGCTGCTCTGTTCAAGAAAGTGATCAATACTACTACAAAGCAGAGACCCAGGGCCGCTTCTAGCGCTGTTTAACCCATTCAATCCGGGATGTCTTTGGCTATCCAAAAATAGCAGATATACAAGCTCATAGCGCGGCACCGAGTGCCGCGCTATGAGCTTGTAGATCTGCTATTTTTGAAAAATCATGAAAATTTGTGCAAATATTAACAATTTGAAAATCTTTTAGCGGATATTTGTAACTCAAATCTTTGCTTCTGGATTTCCCGGGAACAAAATATTTGACAAATGTTCGCTTTAAAAAATACATATTCCAAGATTTGCAAAAAAAAATCATGATTTTTCATAAATAGCAGATCTACTAGCTGCTATTTTTGAATAGCCAAAGACATCTTAAAACGACACAAATGATGCTTTCCCGGTCTTAAAGGGTTAAGATCAGAAGCCTAGCTCCTGGCAGGTGGTCCAGGCATGGGGGCATCATCGCTGCCCCAAGAAGAAATCTTTGTTAACGTTCACTTGTGAAATATTATAGAGACATCTGAAGCACCCTGGGAGTAACTAAAGGAGACGTGTGCAAACTGTGCCTAGCAGGATTAGATAGAGCTCCATTGATCCACGACGGGGGGAAATGCAAAAAGGTCCTATACCGACAAACTGATGGAAACATTCACTTTGTAGATTATGTGTGACAAGAAAGAAACCATCACCATACCTTTTTAACCCATTGAGACCTGAAGCTGATTCTACATGTCTCCTAAATCTCAACAGTATTGTGAAAAACGTATGTTTCTATATCAGTGGTGCTCAATCTTTTTCACGTCAAGGACCCCCAAAATTATATTTATTTGGCCGCCGACCCCCATCAAAATACAGTGGTTGTACCTTCAGAGTGTCAGGGGTGGCACCCCTCTGGCGCCTCTCTGGTACCACCTACTTTTGCGGTACCGCTTTTTTCTCTGTGGTGCCACTAGATGGCGGTAGAGAGCAACTAATGCCCAGACACAGGCATGTTGTGTCTATTTGAGACAGGGCTGCTTCCAGTCAACAGAGGCTGCAATTGAAGCTGAACTTGTTGAGAAGTGAAACAAATAATTGTATGGGTTATATTATCAAGAAGTATTTTGGTAAATTGCACTCAGTGGGCTTTGAAAGTAGCAATTATTTCTTTAAACACAACTGTGTTTCATGGTGGAAGAAGTGCACAGACATTTTACTTAAGTAAAAGTAGCAATACCACAATATAAAAATACTCTATTTTATATTTACTTATTTTTAAATATACTTACCAAAAGCTAATGTTCTACAATGTTTGAAAGTAGCCGATCTAGCTTGTAGATCGGCTATTTTCAAATGGCTGTGGTATAACATAGGGCTAAAGTGGTTAATATGTATGTTTTATTATATAACAATTTATATCTGCAGAGTAACTAAAGTTTTCAAATAATTGTAGTAGTGGAGTAAAAGTACACTATTTGCCTTTGCAGGCGTTGTGGAGTAGTAAGTGAAAGTGCACTAATACTCCAGTACAGTAAAAAGAAAACACTTCATCATTTTCCCCAAGATTCTATGGAACCCAAGCTGGATTCATACCCCGTCCCCTCACCTTTCAGACACATCTGACTAACCACTATGCTATCAGTTCAGTTGACAAAATGGCTGTATGTGATGAGAAGACACTACACACAGAATGGGGCATCTAACTTCCAGCTGAACCAGTGCTATGTTACTTGAGTAAAAGTACAAAGGTATTGGCATCAAAATATACTTAAAGTACCAAAAGCTAATGTTCTACAATGTTTGAAAGTAGCCGATCTAGCTTGTAGATCGGCTATTTTCAAATGGCTGTGGCATAACATAGGGCTAAAGTGGTTAATATGTATGTTTTATTATATAACAATTTATATCTGCAGAGTAACTAAAGTTTTCAAATAATTGTAGTAGTGGAGTAAAAGTACACTATTTGCCTTTGCAGGCGTTGTGGAGTAGTAAGTGAAAGTGCACTAATACTCCAGTACAGTAAAAAGAAAACACTTCATCATTTTCCCCAAGATCCTATGGAACCCAAGCGGGATTCGTACCCCGTCCTCTCACCTTTCAGACACATCTGACTAACCGCTATGCTATCAGTTCAGTTGACAAAATGGCTGTATGTGATGAGAAGACACTACACACAGAATGGGGCATCTAACTTCCAGCTGAACCAGTGCTATGTTACTTGAGTAAAAGTACAAAGGTATTGGCATCAAAATATACTTAAAGTACCAAAAGCTAATGTTCTACAATGTTTGAAAGTAGCCGATCTAGCTTGTAGATCGGCTATTTTCAAATGGCTGTGGTATAACATAGGGCTAAAGTGGTTAATATGTATGTTTTATTATATAACAATTTATATCTGCAGAGTAACTCAAGTTTTCAAATAATTGTAGTAGTGGAGTAAAAGTACACTATTTGCCTTTGCAGGCGTTGTGGAGTAGTAAGTGAAAGTGCACTAATACTCCAGTACAGTTAAAAGAAAACACTTCATCATTTTCCCCAAGATTCTATGGAACCCAAGCGGGATTCGTACCCCGTCCTCTCACCTTTCAGACACATCTGACTAACCGCTATGCTATCAGTTCAGTTGACAAAATGGCTGTATGTGATTAGAAGACACTACACACAGAATGGGGCATCTAACTTCCAGCTGAACTAAAAAACAACAACAACATCAATGACCAAAAAAAATGAAGATTAACCATCCAATTCATACTTGATCATTTTTCCCCTTTGTTTTAATGTTGTTCGAGCAAACAGATGTTTAAAATCATCTTCTTCTGTTGGCCTCTTCCTGTGAGTTCAAATTAAATAACTTCTGTAACTGTTTTGGCAACCTTTGTTGCCTGCTTTGTACACGACTAATAATGTTCGTAGCTCAATTAAATCCATTATTTTCAACAAACCTGATAAAATAAAAAGTCTGTTAGTATGTGCTCTGAAATCCTCTTTGTAAATAATTCTTAAAGCTCTTTTTTGTAATCTAACCAAAGGAATGGTAACCCTTGAGGTAAGGGGGGAGGGGATCTTGTAGTGAATTGATCTAATGTACCAAGCCAAAACAGGTTATGCTAATGCACAGGCTGTCTGATCTCACAAGAACATGGGCTTCACAGTGAAACACATCACAGCAAATGAATACAGTACAGTATTGTCCTGCTTTAAGACATTTTATTCAAGAGGCACTGCATAAAAAAGTGTCATACAATACACAAGTAAGTACAGTGGCATAAAAAAACATCATACTGTATTAATTGCAGTCAGTCAATGTCACCTTGCAAAACGCAATGAAAAAAATATATAGGTATATATATTTAGGTCTTTGTCAACCATGTTGGGATACTCTCTGCCAGAGAGAATTAGATGCATTTAGGGTTGACCTGAAAAAGGCAGTTGATGCCCAGTTAGTAGGCTACTGGAGACAGAGAGAGAGGGGGGGCTTGAGCTAGTGCAGAGACAGAGAGCATTGCTTCACAGAGAGACACAGCTGAACGACAGAAAGCATGCAATAGAGCAGAGAGTATCCCAACATGGTTGACAAAGACCTAAATATATATACCTATATATTTTTTTCATTGCGTTTTGCAAGGTGACATTGACTGACTGCAATTAATACAGTATGATGTTTTTTTATGCCACTGTACTTACTTGTGTATTGTATGACACTTTTTTATGCAGTGCCTCTTGAATAAAATGTCTTAAAGCAGGACAATACTGTACTGTATTCATTTGCTGTGATGTGTTTCACTGTGAAGCCCATGTTCTTGTGAGATCAGACAGCCTGTGCATTAGCATAACCTGTTTTGGCTTGGTACATTAGATCAATTCACTACAAGATCCCCTCCCCCCTTACCTCAAGGGTTACCATTCCTTTGGTTAGATTACAAAAAAGAGCTTTAAGAATTATTTACAAAGAGGATTTCAGAGCACATACTAACAGACTTTTTATTTTATCAGGTTTGTTGAAAATAATGGATTTAATTGAGCTACGAACATTATTAGTCGTGTACAAAGCAGGCAACAAAGGTTGCCAAAACAGTTACAGAAGTTATTTAATTTGAACTCACAGGAAGAGGCCAACAGAAGAAGATGATTTTAAACATCTGTTTGCTCGAACAACATTAAAACAAAGGGGAAAAATGATCAAGTATGAATTGGATGGTTAATCTTCATTTTTTTTGGTCATTGATGTTGTTGTTGTTTTTTAGTTCAGCTGGAAGTTAGATGCCCCATTCTGTGTGTAGTGTCTTCTCATCACATACAGCCATTTTGTCAACTGAACTGATAGCATAACGATTAGTCAGATGTGTCTGAAAGGTAAGAGGACGGGGTACGAATCCCGCTTGGGTTCCATAGGATCTTGGGGAAAATGATGAAGTGTTTTCTTTTTACTGTACTGGAGTATTAGTGCACTTTCACTTACTACTCCACAACGCCTGCAAAGGCAAATAGTGTACTTTTACTCCACTACTACAATTATTTGAAAACTTGAGTTACTCTGCAGATATAAATTGTTATATAATAAAACATACATATTAACCACTTTAGCCCTATGTTATACCACAGCCATTTGAAAATAGCCGATCTACAAGCTAGATCGGCTACTTTCAAACATTGTAGAACATTAGCTTTTGGTACTTTAAGTATATTTTGATGCCAATACCTTTGTACTTTTACTCAAGTAACATAGCACTGGTTCAGCTGGAAGTTAGATGCCCCATTCTGTGTGTAGTGTCTTCTCATCATATACAGCCATTTTGTCAACTGAACTGATAGCATAGCGGTTAGTCAGATGTGTCTGAAAGGTGAGGGGACGGGGTATGAATCCAGCTTGGGTTCCATAGAATCTTGGGGAAAATGATGAAGTGTTTTCTTTTTACTGTACTGGAGTATTAGTGCACTTTCACTTACTACTCCACAACGCCTGCAAAGGCAAATAGTGTACTTTTACTCCACTACTACAATTATTTGAAAACTTTAGTTACTCTGCAGATATAAATTGTTATATAATAAAACATACATATTAACCACTTTAGCCCTATGTTATACCACAGCCATTTGAAAATAGCCGATCTACAAGCTAGATCGGCTACTTTCAAACATTGTAGAACATTAGCTTTTGGTAAGTATATTTAAAAATAAGTAAATATAAAATAGAGTATTTTTATATTGTGGTATTGCTACTTTTACTTAAGTAAAATGTCTGTGCACTTCTTCCACCATGAAACACAGTTGTGTTTAAAGAAGTAATTGCTACTTTCAATTCATCCTAAGGACTCATTCCCTTATTTTCTATGTTTACAAAAAATAAAAATAACATTAACTTTAAATGCATTCACCCTTCCCCTGTTGCTAATACTGTACTGTAGAGCTCATGAACTCACATGTGCCACATGGTGGCCGTTCAGCCACACTACACCTTAAAAAAAGGTGTCAAATGCGGCACCACCAAGTAGTAGTGGCACCTCTGTGGCACCACAGAGGCACTCAGATGGTATTACTGCCATTCTCAAGTGCTAACCACTGTATGTTGTTCCAGGGACCCCCCCAGAAGCAAAGATTTGAGTTAAAAACGTTTGCTTTAAAAATATATATATTTCAAAGATTTGCACACATTTTCACGATTTTTCAAAAATAGCAGATCTACAAGCTCATAGCGCGGCACTCGGTGCCGCGCTATGAGCTTGTAGATCTGCTATTTTTGAATAGCCCAAAGTGTAAAATAATGCTTTCTTAGCTCAAATCTAAAAATGACACAGTTCCAGGTCTTAATGGGTTAAGTGCATGTTTGTCCTGCCAGTTTATCTATCGCAGGGGTCTTCAGCGTTTTTTTAATCCCAAGGACCCCCTAGCTGAGAGAGAGAGATGAAGCAGGGACCCCCCCCCCCCCACACACACACTACATTGCATACGATTGTGTTGCAGATTCAACCTTTTCATAGATTTCATAGATAGCTTCATAGACTATCATCAGGGTTGTGTATAAATCAATGTTTTTTTTGTTCATTTCAGACATTTAACCACTTAAACTTTCAATACTAAAGCATCAAAAGTAGCAGATTCACAAGCTCGAAAGCTTGTAGATCTGCTACAGATGTGCCACTTCAAAACTTCACACGTTACTGTTCTTTCCCTGAAAGTGCCCTGAAAATGCATTTTTTCCTCCCTGTTCTGGCCTTAAAAATGCACTGTTTTGCCCCTGAAAAGAAGTTGTCACTACACACCCCCGTTTTTCCCTTCAACAGACATCCATATATATGAGAACAAAAGAATGTGTGTTGAAGAAGGTGTCAGACTCATTATGAGGCGAAAGGTGATTTGAAGAGGTCCTTGACCAGTTGCTCAAATTAATTAGCATCATAAAAGCAGTGATCATCAAAACAATTCAGCATTTTAAATGCCCTTCTTTGTCCCTCTTATTGCCCTGGGAATCCCCTGAAAATATACTGTCTTGGCGATGGCAGGACATTTGAAGTTTTGAAATGGCACATCTGTACTTTTGCTATTTTAGAATTTGAATCCTGAAAAGTATGAGAATAGAATAAAAATGCGCCGCACGCTGTCTGCACTTGCACAATGGGAACACTGTTATTATTTAAGCAACGTTTCGGTAACCTAGACCTTCTTCAGGCATCGCAAGACAGAGACAGAGACCGATATATTATACAAAACATTATGAAAAGGACATTCTTTTGAGAAGGTGACGATTGGAATTGGTAAAATCCTGTTCAGATGCAGTGTGTGTTAATATAGTGATGGGGTTCTTTTGCCCAGTGGTTCTCAACCTTTTCAGGCCGTGAACCCCCCCAAAATAACCATATTTGAACTGGTGGGACCCCCCACCCTGACAAGCACTTGGAATGTAGGAGTTGAGGCATTCAATTTAGTTTGACTCGCTTCCACGGGTAAATATTGTGATAATAGCAGATCTACAAGCGAGGCGCTGTGAGCTTATAGATCTGCTATTTTCAAAATGTTTGCTTCTTTCTTATATTATTTGTCAATTTAGCCTATGTTTGTTGATTACTTTTGACGCAGTAATGGTCTTTTTATTTTCTTTCTTTTTTTTTGTTGAGGTATTAAAAAAAGTCTTAAAAGTCCTTAAATTGTCATATGTCATCTAGGTACCCCACAAAAAATCATGTAGGAACCCCCGACCCACAGGTTGAGAACCACTGATGTAGCCTATACTTAAAAAAATAATAATAATAATAATTTTTATCCCACGATTTTGTAACTCTTTTATCACCCGTTGCCAATTTGCTAAATGATCCTGGGCACTACACTCCCCCCACCAGTTTCCCTGGTAGGACGTACTGTAGCGCGTGGAAGGAAAACGTTATTCCAACCAGTTCCCTTCCCCTCCATCAGGCGCCCCGGCTGACCAGGGGGAGGCAGTATAGTGACCAGGACTACTACATGTTTTGGTGAGGGTATTAACTACCCTAGGATGACACGGGGAGAACACGCAAACTCCACACAGAGTAGGCCCTTTCGCCAACCCCACCTAGGGTATGGGCGCTGTGATGTAGCCTATACTATATGCACGTGCACGGTGTAGATCCTCTCGCACATCACCGTCATTGTGTTGTTGACAGCAGGTCAGTGTACCTGCCGGGGGGGGGGACTTTGACAAGTCTGTGCCAAGGGACCCATTGTCTCCATAATCCGCCTCTGGGAAGAGCAGTTATGGGTTAAGTGTCTTGTTCAGGGATTCTTTGACACACAGAGAGTGGGCGGACGACGGTGGGGGCCATTCCCCCTCAGGCCTCTCTATACTCAGGTTTCTCAGCGTCCGCTGGCCGGTCCTGTCACGATTATTACATCATCGCCAAATCGCAATTATTTGAGATCATTTTTTTGCTTCATCGTCATAATCATTTCCATGTTAAAAAAGTCCATATGTTTCCAAAAACTGTGGAAACTGCAGATCTACAAACTCAAAACGGCTTGCAACGCTTATAAAAAAATCACTTACTGCACCTTTATGTATTTGTCCGCAGACCCCCAAACATATTTTGTGCCAGGGACCCCTGTACAAGAAATTAAAAATATTCCAAATATTCAATATTTTCTTTCAAGATTTCTTATAAAATAGCAGATGTATATAGGTTTAAAGTGCTCATGTGACCTATAGTCACTTCTTTTGGGCTTGTTTTGAGCCGGTTGCTTACTTCTTATTCAAAATATGGCAACGCTGGGCGTATGCACATCATCAACCAACCTACCAGTTAGTGAATAATAGCTAGCGCTAAGCGTTAGCCAAAAGCGCCTTCCCGTAAAAACGCACAGCAGCACAGTTGCTCACTGATGTGACTGTGGTTGTAAGTGAATTTGTAGCAGTAAACCTTCGAGTCCTAACGTCTAAATCAATCAGATAGAGGGCAGCAAAGTAGGGGTTTTCTTAAAGCAGACCTGCTTCTGTTCAGCCTGATTAGATCTGACACTTGTTGATTTTTTTTAGCCTTTACCTAGTTTCCTCTTTCCAGGAGGGAAATGACCGCACGAGAAGATACGGTATACGACATTAACATCCTCAAGTGTTTTAATTTAACAAATGGACCCTTACGGGTGAACGTTACGGGTCCATTTGGTTCCATTTGTACGCTTTTCTGAGTTAAAATGGTACTGAGGATTATACTGCGTAGCATCATCTCTGTCTAGCAGAAGAGTAGTCCTGCCTGGAAGACCAGATGGTTATATGTCTATACTTAAGTAAAAGTATAGCAATATGACATCATCGGAAAGGCAGGTTCGGTCATTTCAAACAATTTAGATTTTATTTCGTATTAACGCGAGAACAAAATGGCTTCCATTATAGCATGCTAACTTTCCAGGAATATAGAAAGCCTGCAGTTTCTATTAGCTTGGGATTCCACATCTATGATGTCACTGGTAGGCAGGTTTCTGAACTGTCCACTGCCCTCCTCTGAGACACAGGCAGAGTAGACAGAAATGGTACCATTTTATAATGAGCGTTATAGTGAGGACCAATTATACGAAGCTAGGTTGAAAATGGCTGAAGTCGTAACTGTAGTTATAGAGCCTATAACTATAGTACTTGAGTAATGTACATAGTTTTTCTACCACTGAATACCTCCCGTGGTCTAAGGGAGGGGGGGGGGGCTTCCTTTTAACCTATTAAGACCTGAAGCCGATTCTACAAATGTCTCCTAAATCCCAACAGTATTCTGAAAAAGCTATTGTTTATACATCAGTGGTGCTCAAACTTGTTCATGTCAAGGACCCCCAAACTTATATGTATTTGGCCGCTGACCCCCATCTCAAAATATTTTGTTCCAGGGACCCCCAGAAGCAAAGATTTGAGTTAAAAATGTTTGCTTTTTGAAAAATCATGAAAATGTGTGCAAATCTTTGAATATATTATATTCAAAGATTTGCACACATTTTCACGATTTTTCAAAAATAGCAGATCTACAAGCTCGTAGCGCGGCACTTGGTGCCGCGCTATGAGCTTGTAGATCTGCTATTTTTGAATAGCCAAAGTGTAAAATAATGCTTTTCAGCTCAAATCAAAATGTGACACAGGTGCGTTCCAGGTCTTAATGGGTTAACTGAGCGGTACACCCATGTGGCGGGTGACCACCAGGGTTCAAAGTCAGGTGTTTACATTTGCATATTCCAGTCCTCTGGAGTTATGGCTGTGTCTGCTGTAGGTATGATTTATGCTGAATATTTAACTCTAAAGGAGAATATTGTGCCAAGTCTTCATAACAGTGTTACGAGCCCCCGGTTGTTGGCCAAGCGTCTGCTTTGGTCATGACTCATGACTTGCTCCACAGTTCCTGCATGCCTCTCATTTTGGTTCATGGCCCATGGTTTCCGAAATGAACAACTTCACCAGTTCTAGAGGATATGTCTATATCAGTGGTTCTCAAACGTGTTCATGTCAAGGACCCCCAAATTGACACTTATTAGCCCCACGGACCCCCATTTCAAAAGATATGCCAGGGACCCCCATAAGAGAAGATTTTTTTTACGGCTCTAGCAGTGATTCTCAACCATTTTCATTTCAAGGACCCCCCATTTTGACATGAATATAGGCTACGGACCCCCATGTAATGGCATTTCTATCACTTGGACCGCAATTAATATTGTAAAATCTATGTCAATTTAACTCTGAGAGTGTACAAATGGAACCAAATGGACCCGTTAGGGTCCATTTGGTTCCATTTGTACACTCTCAGAGTTACAGACCCATAAGGGTCCATTTGGTGCCTAATCTATCATTTAGCTGGGGACCCCCTGGAACTCCCTCAAGGACCCCGGGGGGTCCCCGGACCCCACTTTGAGAACCAATGGTCTATATGACTTCAAATGTAGCTGTATATCTGATACAAATAAATGAGATTACATTAGATTAGATGTACTTTATTTGCCACAGGGAAATTAGTTTTGCTCGGGTCAGCTTGGTTGTATCAGCCGAGACGATACAAATAAATGCACCGCAGTAAAAAAAAACAGGAGGTAACTATCATTCTATTAGATATATCTATTTTTACCATCTGACTTTTAAGAGAAAAGCAATGCTGAGCATGTAAGAAAGTGGAACAGTTTTGGCGCTGTTGACGACAATGGTTAACCACATGAACCCCTAGCGTCCCAATATTCTGGCCATGTCATAATAGGCGAAGATTCATCAAAAATAGTCCCAACATTCTGTGAGGATTGCAGATCTACAAGCTCACATTGTGAGCTTGTAGTTCTATTAGATCTGCTCATTCATTTCCGACAAAGAGATTTGGTGTAGAGGCAGAAAAGGAGGGGACCAAGTACAACGTCGACGCGTTGTGAGCTTGTAGATCTGCTATTTTCCAAACATTTTAGTACTTTTACTTTTGGTACTTTAAGTACATTTTGATGCCAACACTTTTGTACTTTCACTCAAGTAAAATTTTTAATTCCGGACTTTTACTTGTAACGGAGTACTTCTACATTGCAGTATTGATACTTTTACTTGAGTAAAACCACCACTGGCATAGCAGCCTCATATTATTACTATTCTGTACTATTGCTACTGTGATATTTATATCCACTGCTCGCAAGTTTTTCTCCCGAATTAAACCTCGGCATGAATTATTAGGAGCCTGGGGTTTTGACCTTGCGACGCAGGGCCTGAAATATGCCCACACTGAGACATCCTGAAGGAAGCTCATTGGGAAGACGTATTGAGGTCAGACCCTGGTCAAATAATACGTGCGGATCATTTTCTCAGTGTAGATTGTGAAATGGCATAATGCAATCAATGCCATCTAACAATCACTGCTCATTTCCCCTCTGACAGCCTAAAAATGACTCTCTCTCAAGGGCCATTCAGACCAAGCCACGATACTTATGATGATAACTATAAAATCTGTCGTTTTAGCAGTGGTGGAGAAAGTACTCACATTCATTACTTAGGTAAAAGTACCAATACTGCAATATATAAATATGTTACAAGTCCAGAATTCTAAATTTACTTGAATAAAAGTACAAAAATATTGGCACCAAAATGTACTTAAAGTATAAAAAGTAAAAGTACTAAAATGTTTGAAAATAGCAGATCTACAAGCTCACAACGCGTCGCGATGCGACGCGTTGTGAGCTTGCTGCGCTATGAGCTTGTATATCTGCTATTTCTGAATAGCCAAAGAAATCTAAAGTGACACAGATGCGTTCCAGGTCTTAATGGGTTAATCCAGAGCTATTTACAGTAAGCAAGGACACAAGATAATACATCATAATACATCATAATACATCATAATACATTATAATACATCAATAACACATCAATAACACATCAAATGCATAGAAATAGTAAATAATAAAGTGATACATAAGTAAACCAATAATCTAATAATAACTAAATACGTAAACCACGTTGTGGTTATGGTGTGAATGGCGCTCCAGAGTCAAACGAACACAGAGGACTTTACTGTGTACTGCTTTGTGGAACATAGTGTAGTATTGTTAGAGAAGTGACTGGAGTTACAGAAGCATAACTCTGTTGATCGAGGGCTTGTGATGTTTTATTTATTCAGATCATTTTGTCTTTCTTTTTGTTTGTCTTTGCTGTTTATTCACACGATCCCCATTAGTTGCTGCCATATTAGATGTAGACTTTTTAAACAACTCGTTTTAACCACAGGATCTCTGCCGTCCCTATTCTGCCGTGAACATTCTACTAAAAATAGCAGATCTAGTAGTACAAGCTCAGGACTCAATTGCAACGCGACAGACATGTTGTGAGGTTGTAGATCGGCTGTTTTGAGCGAAGAGCTATCTGAGGGAAATAGTATATATATAGAGCCCTGGAACATTTGAGTACTTTTACTTTTGGTACATTAAGTACATTTTGATACCAATACTTTTGTACTTTCACTTGAGTAAAATTTGAATTCCAGACTTTTACTTGTAACAGAGTAGTTCTACATTGCAGTATTGATACTTTTACTTAAGTAAAACATTTGAGTCCTTTTTCCACCACTGGCGGAATACCAGTGGTGGAAAAAGTGCGGTCCAGGGACCCTCTGGGCTCCCGTAGGGTGGTTCCAAATGGAACCCTGGCAGATCTATAACTCTGAGAGTTGTGTGGCGGGGGGGGTCCTTGAAATGAAAACGTCTGAGAGCCACTGAACTACACAGAGACTCGTGGGGTTAAATGCCAGGCTTTGTGATGAATAGAGAGGTCTCTCTGCATGTGGCATCATGTTGTACAGTACAGCCTGTTCCTCACAGCGAGGCTCTCTGTGTCCAGCCTCATTTGAGGTTAATCGCTTCACTATTGATAGTCATCAAAAGTGCTGTTTTGGGTGCACAGTCAGCGAAAGAGAGAGGGAACAGCGTTTTAACTAAATGAGGTGATGATGGATGATGGGAACGGACTTTAAATAATGCACTCTCCTCCCTCTCCCTCTCTCTTTCCCCGACTCCCCCCTGTAGCTGTTTCGCAAAATCTTGGCACTTTGCAACGGTTTCCTGTAATTGAAGTCTTCATTTCAAAGCTGTTGATGCAGATTATTTTGGGCAGAGGGAGACAAAAGGCTCTCTCCGTTGCTAAATTGGGGCAGGTTTACCGGATGCCCAGGGGTCTTCAACAGGGGGTCCAGGACCCCTAGGGCAGTGGTTCTCAAACTTTTTCATGTCAAGGACCCCCAAATTGACACCCCCATTTGAAAAGATAAGCCAGGGACCCCAATAAGAGAAGGTTTTTATGGCTCTCTAGCAGTGATTCTCAACCATTTTAATTTCAAGGACCCCCAGTTTAACATGCATTAGGGCTACGGACCCCCATTTAATGGCGTTTCTATCTCTGGGACCCCAATTTTTTATTATAAAATCAATGTTAACTTAACTCTGAGAGTGTACAAATGGAACCAAATGGGTCCATTTGGTTCCATTTGTACACTCTCAGAGTTACAGACCCATAAGGGTCCATTTGGTGCCTAATCTATCATTTAGCTGGGGACCCCCTGGAACTCCCTCAAGGACCCCTGGGGGTCCCCGGACCCCACTTTGAGAACCAAGGCCCTAGGGGGTCTACAGAGTTACTACAGCACTACTATTTCTCTGTGATAGGAACATTTTGTTTAGATTTACACCCCTCCAAAGAAATGCAATGTCAACAGTAAAAAATTCCAGTGATCGCACGCAGGACCTGCAGGTTCAAATCCCGCGGGGTATAGGATGTGAAATCTACGGAATTTGCAGCTTTAACAAAATGAACTGAAGAGAAGATTGAGACCAGAAGGGCTACCTTTTTCCTTTTTGGCTTTGACTCTCTCAATGCAACATTACCCTCCCAACTTTCTTTCCGCTTTTGCATTCCAACCTCGCCAGCCGGAGTCCAAAAAAAACTTGAGAGAGCATGTGGCCAAAAAAGAAAAAGGCTTCAGTTGTACATTTCTTTCAAGCGGTGCTGATCCATTCTTCTTGACAGCCCCCCAGTCACTAGTGACTGGAGTGTGTGTGGGGATGACAACTCCAGTGATGGTGGGCTGGGAGGGATTGACGCCACCAGCCCCGTAATCCTGACAAAGCTGTGGTGGTGAACAAGTGAAGGACATGCAAGCGAAGGAGCTTACAGTGCTGGCTGACATGTCTATGTCAATTTGATTAAGGTCTGACACCCACGCACGTGCCAAGAAAAGACTGCAGAAACACTATTTTTTCCCTAATAGACCAGGAACACAGGTAGAGACCATATCACTGTGAGGACTGGTTTAGCTTATTCTGAATAGTATTCAAAATTCGGAATAGTAAGAAAAAGAAAATAATATTAGTATACAGTAGTTTAAAGCCGCACTATAACTTTCCTCTTCTACCCCGGGTTTGAACCTGGTTTCCTGGCGCAAGTGCTGACATTTTTACCATTGAGCCAATAGAGCCTGCATGCCTGCTTACTCGGGGGGTATAAATTGAATCTCAAAATGTGTGTCGGATCCTGTGTCTACAGGTGAGACACGACCTTTGACACAATCTAAATGTCAATAGAAGAGCAGGGAGACAAAATACAACCACATACCCAATTGTATACGTTATTTTGTATTAACATACTCTACCATACAGATTGGCCAAAATTCCATTTTATTCATTAAAAAAAGTTAAATATAGTGTCACTTTAAGATACACACACACACACACACACACACACACACACACACACACACACACACACACACACACACATATATATATCTCAAAGTTATCCAAACGAGGGCCAGCGTATTGCTTTAGCCCTCATCACGGTCCGATTTACAACCGAGCGTCATGGCGATACTCTGTGTGTTTATCACATTCCCACAGACTTATTACAGCCAGACAGACAGACAGTGACAAAACACTGTTTGATCGGCACTCAATTTGAATAAAGGAGATTAACACACACTGTCAAGGAGGAGCAGTCTGTCTCACTGGCACCGACTCTCCCCCCGGTACCCCCCAACCAACCTGTAATACAAGCTGTTGTTGCTCCGTGGATGTCCCCTCTCTCTCTGCGAAGCATGTCTGACAAGACAGCTAAGCGTTCCTTTGGAGAGAAGCAGTGTGGTCTGTTTTACTGAGGAGTAAACCCCCCCCCCTCCCCTTTCCCCTTTACCCGATGTGACCCTTTGTTTGGACGTGCTTGGCACAGGCCGAGCGTCAAGGGATGCTACCGTTGTTGTTTGGCTTTTTGTGAGCCATTTGGAGCGAGAATAACCTACAGTACCGTGGGTGGGTTAGCCTTGAGCAGGGGTCTTCAACAGGGGGTCCGGGACCCCTAGGGGGTCCTCAGAGCTACTGTAGGGGGTCCGCCAAATCTTTGTGTGATAGGATTTGTTTTTTTTACATTAACCACTTGAATCCTAGAATTCCTCTTCTGAGGGGAACATTAGCCGAAAATAGCAGATCTACAAGCTCTCAACGCCTCATCCATTTATATGTTGGCTATTCAAGAACAACAGATCTACAAGCTTGCAGAGCGTGACTATTCAAACAATTTTAATAATTGTGCATTTTTTTAAACATTAATCTTCTCTTCTGGGGGTCCCTGGCACAAAACCTTTTCAGTTGGGGGTTCGCGGCCAAATACATATACATTTGGGGGTCCTTGGCATGAAAAAGTTTGAGAACCACTGCCATTGAGAATGAATGAACCACTTAAACCCTGTAGAGTATAGACTTGGTAAACTGGCCTGGACTTGGCTCTGTACTTGGACGTTTTTTTTTTCTGTCAACGCCAAATCTCATTGCCAAAAAATATCCGATCTTCAAGCTTGTAAATCGGCTATTTACAAGCCCCCCCACCCCCCCTGAATATGGATAGCCGGGGTTCCAAGTGGTTAATAAAAATGCCTGCATCTCAAATGCCAAAAAGGTCTCAGGATGCATCTCTCCAGCTTAACTCCTGTGCTTGTCCGTCCGTCAGATGGTTTGATTTGTGCCGTAATGTGGCAGAGAGGAATGCCACAATGTGTAGTGTGTGTGTGTGTGTGTGTGTGTGTGTGTGTGTGTGTGTGTGTGTGTGTGTGTGTGTGTGTGTGTGTGTGTGTGTGTGTGTGTGTGTGTGTGTGTGTGTGTGTGTGTGTGTGTGTGTGTGTGTGTGTGAGAGAGTGAGTACTCGGTTGGACATGACATGCATGTTAAGCACCAACAGCTGACTGCTGTAGCCACGTTGTAATGGAGCCAGTCATCACCGGCTGCCAAGCTCTAATTAGGCATGCATACCTCCTCATCCAAGACAGAGGGGGGGAAAAAGAGAGAGAGAGAGAAAAAGAAAAGAAAATGGCCTTAGACTTGGGTCTGCTCTCTGAACTCACTTGTTTGCGGGTTCGAAATGTCAGAGATCGCCACTTGCACTGATGCTGACGATGATGACGACTGTTTGGCTTAATTACGGGTATTAAACGCAATACAGGCTATGCTGTGTGTGTGTGTGTGTGTGTGTGTGTGTGTGTGTGTGTGTGTGTGTGTGTGTGTGTGTGTGTGTGTGTGTGTGTGTGTGTGTGTGTGTGTGTGTGTGTGTGTGTGTGTGTGTGTGTGTGTGTGTGTGCGTGCGTGCGTGCGTGCGTGCCGCGTGCGTGCAATTTATCGGAAGCTTTCAGAATTTTCAGAGAAGATATTAAATGTCTTATATTTTAAGGGCATACAGTATATATATATACAGTATATATATAGAAGGGAAAACACATTCGGATTCTGAGAGACTGACAGACGCACTGCTATAGCCCTACATTTCAGTCAGTTCAGTATAATGGATCCTGAGAGAGCCAAAGCTAGTGTACCATAGAGCAGCGGTTCTCAAACTTTTTCATGTCAAGTACCCCCAAATGGACACTTATTAGCCCGCGGACCCCCATTTCAAAAGATATGCCAGGGACCCCCATAAGAGAAGATTTTTTACGGCTCTAGCAGTGATTCTCAACCATTTTAATTTCAAGGACCCCCAGTTTGACATGCATTAGGGCTACAGAGTAGACCCCCATTTAATGGCATTTCTATCTCTGGGACCCCAATTCATATTGTAAAATCAATGTTAATTTAACTCTGAGAGTGTACAAATGGACATTTGGTTCCATTTGTACACTCTCAGAGTTACAGACCCATAAGGGTCCATTTGGTTCCTATCCATCATTTAGCTGGGGACCCTCTGGAACCCCCTCAAGTACCCACTTTGAGAACCAACGCCATAGGGGAGAGAGAGAGAGAGAGAGAGAGAGAGGTTCAAGGGCCCTATTTTTGCCTGTGTCTTACCCATTATCCCTAATATTCTTTGCCATTTCTCACTATTTTTAAAAACATTTTCAAATAGCTCAACTAGCTGATCTACATCGACACGTTGTGAGCTTGTAGATTGGCTAATTGAACTATTTGAAAAATGTTTTTAAAAATAGTAAAAAAAAATGGCAAAGAAGTTTAGGGATAAGGGGTGCAAGGGCACCGGCGAAAATAGGGCCCGTACATCTCCGATATAATGATTATAGATTGTCTATTTTAGCTATTTACTTTTTTAGTTTTTGCTGAAGTGGTTAAATGTTGATTTCAATTATTAAACTACCTAATTAGGAAAGCTGCGCTGAGAGAGCCCTTAGCCTCTTTAGAAGACAGATAGACAGACAGAAGGCTGACTTGGATGAAACGGTGCATGTAATGTAATGCAGTGTGTGTGTGTGTGTGTATGAGGAGCTCTGTGCTAATCCCCTCACAGGAGAGAGGCCATGTCACTCACATCTTCACTCACACGGGCCTGTTTATTGTCATTAACCCATTAAGACCTGAGGCCGCGTCTAAGAATTTTCTAAATCCTAGCAGTTTTTTGAAGAAAAAAATCAAAAAAATATTTTTTTCACGATTTTTCAAAAATATCAGATCTACAAGCTCATAGCGCGGCACTCGGTGCCGCGCTATGAGCTTGTATATCTGCTATTTTTGAATAGCCAAAGACATCTAAAGTGACACAGATGCGTTCCAGGTATCAATGGATTAAAGCCTCCCAGGCTCCTCCTCCTGCATGCTGCAGATTGGAGAGCGATTATCGCCAGCAAATTAACTCATCAATCCTTCGTATTTGTCGCCTTTGTCGGGTGGAAACCTTGTATGTCCCAAACTGTTAACTTTTCAGGATTAAAATAATAAAAAAAAAAAAATGTTTAGATCTACTATCTCCAAAAAAAGTTTTGTGTTTTGTTGCAGCTCAGCTTGTACATCGGCTATTTTATCTACTTTTGCACAAGACCGTTGTACAACCAGGGGTTATCACCATGCTGTCTTGTGGTGGACATTTTGGTCAAAACACAAATTTTGCCACGGACATACTGTACAAAATGAGTGGACAACAATATTACCAGAAACACATAAAGAGGGAGCCCTGAATGACCATATAACAGGTCTGTAACTCTGAGAGTGCACAAATGGAACCAAATGGACCCTTACGGGTCCATTTGGTTCCATTTGTACACTCCCAGAGTTATGGTGGTCCTTGCAAATAACACATTTGAGAATCACTAGTACTAGTAGGACTCCTAATGTGTCATATGACTTGACATTCAGTATTTGGGTCTTATGATCAAAATAAGTTAAATTATAATGGTGTGTAAATCTAAAATTTGCCACATTTGCCGTGTACGGACAAATCGATGACCCCTGTGTACAACGAAGTAACATAATGTATGTTGTTGTCAGGCATGCAATGCTCATTTGGTATGTTCTTGCACTCCTATTTCAATGACGTGACGCGCACGTCGCTTAACACCTACGCTGCAAGTCACACAATGGACAATTGATATGCATCTAGGCTTATTCCTGTGTTAATTCGCCAGGTGTGAGTCGGGAGCCTTTGAAAAACTTTGTTGAGGTGCGAATTTAAAGTAGTTTTAAATCTATGCGTGTGCCTGCGTGTGCTCCTGGTCAAATAGGTTCCGGCACGCTGTGCAAAGGCCGTCCAGTGAGCATTGCACCCCTGGTTGTTGTTGTTGTTAAGTTGTTGTAATATGGAGATGATTTCTTCCCCGACAGCAACAATAGGCTGTCCGATGATGCAGCCATTTTAGTTGGCTAGTAATTGCCTTAAGGTCTGGAAGTAATTGGAAAACGTGTGTGCTCCGTATATGTATACCAAACACTGGCCCTTAATGAGGAGTTAAACAGCTATTTTATTCAAATTAGGGCCAGACAACGCATTTTTGGGGCCCTAAGCAGAAATTGATTTGCCCCGAGCTGTCTTTCAACAGAGAGAGAGAGAGAGAGAGAGAGAGAGAGAGAGAGAGAGAGAGAGAGAGAGAGAGAGAGAGAGAGAGAGGGAGAGGGAGAGAGAGAGAATGTTTTTAATTAATAAGCTGCTGTTTTGTTTTTCGTTGAATGCCAATCCTAAAGTTTTGGAGTGCTGTTAGAAGTTGAATGTCAATTCCAAATAGGCACAATAAATATGCTATTTGCGTGCTTTGTATTTCTGCAGAGGCCATTCACATAAGAATTTATGCAACAGGACTCAATTAAAATTAAAAGCAAGGTTGTGTTTTCAGAAGTGCGATAGATAAGACAAAGAAGAGTCTTCGTGACCTAACTGCCAGTTCATATCTACCCTCTGAATCACACAAGTCATTAAAAAAAAAACAATTGTCACATTGTTATCAATTATTTACCTACGCTTTACATGACATATCAATTAGAAGTATGATAACCTTGTGGTAATGTAAATAAAACATCTAATTACATTATTTCTGGCTTGCTTGAGGCCCCCTGGTGGCGACAGGGCCCTTAGCGGCCCTGCTTAGTTGGCTTATGCCTGGGGGCTGGCCCCGGTTCAAATCCATATGGTCCTAGATTTATTTATTTTTAAAAGTGTTGGTGTGAGGATGAGTCATACTGTAGCTGTTGCTCTTTTGCATTAGAGCAAGTTGTGTTTCCATAATAGTGTGACATCCCGGGCGGCAAGTGCGAACAAGCTCTTAATTTTAACACGTGAGCAAAGTGTAAACTGCGTGATGTCAACGCTGTCAACGAACCAGGCGTCAAGTCATCACTTGACGCCTGCGTGTTTCCTACGTTGCACGTTTGGGATTTTGGTCGTGATGTTTAGGCTTAACGTTTCCTCGTATCATCCTTCTACATTCCCTAATTGTGTAGATTTCTCGTAAATTTAGACGTTTAACAATGATGTAACTCTTGAGAGCGTAAAATGAAACCAAATGGACCCGTAAGGGTCCATTTGGTTTCATTTTACACTCTCAAGAATTAAAGATCTATAAGGGTCCATTTGTTTACCAACTCCATCATGTAGCTGGGGACCACCCGGAACCCCCTCAAGGACCACTGGTGGTCCCCGGACCACTGGTTTGAAAACCACTGTACTAACAGCGTCACTCAAAAGCTTCAACAGTATAACAGATCCACAAGCTCGACACACGGCGCTACTTTTGCTACTTTAGAATGTTAATCCTGTAAAAGTACGAGTTTTGGACAGTATGAGGTTTCCACCCGACAGAGACGATAATATGCTTGCCTTTGGAATTAAGCACATATATACGATAAGCTCTTTTCTTCTCTTTTTTTTAACCCATTAAGACCTGGAACTGTGTCATTTTTAGATTTGAGCTAAAAAGCATTATTTTACACTTTGGGCTATTCAAAAATAGCAGATCTACAAGCTCATAGCGCGGCACCGAGTGCCGCGCTATGAGCTTGGAGATCTGCTATTTTTGAAAAATCGTGAAAATGTGTGCAAATCGTTGAATATATATATTTTTAAAGCAAACATTTTTAACTCAAATCGTTGCTTCTGGGGGGTCCCTGGAACACAATATTTTGATGGGGGTCCGCGGCCAAATACATATCATTTTGGGGGTCCTTGACATGAAAAAGATTGAGCACCACTGATATAGAAACATACGTTTTTGAGAAAACTGTTGAGATTTAGGAGACATGTAGAATCGGCTTCAGGTCTCAATGGGTTTAATGTCACTGATATGCACTGTAGCTGCATGGCCTGCTGTTTAGCATGTGGTGTAAGTAGGCTAGTAAAGTAGGGCTGGCTCTTCAGTGGCCTGAGGAACAAGAATGGACATATGCAGTCAGAGTCAGTGTAAAGTCCTCAAAGACAGCTGAAAATAAAAAGAAGATCGAGGTTCACTGGGAGAGAGAGAGAGAGAGAGAAAGCGAGAGAGATTAGATAGATGTCAGGAGCGCGGAGCACGTCGGGGGCACGACACAGCTTTCTCTTTCCATTCTTCTTGTTAGCTTACATCCTCTCCCCGCCAAAAACGATATTTATTTCTGAGACGTATGGGGGGTTGACCTCTCGTTTTCTCCTGTCTCCGGAAACCCTCAGCTTTTTTTTGTTTTGTTTTTTTTTTGTTCCGAGACCTTAAACCGAGAAGTCCGAAATCAATCTTGTGACGGCAGATATATATATAAGGCTCAGGCAAAAAAACAAGTGTAAGTGCATGTTGCTGTCACGGAACGCTAAGCCCTCCCGGGTCACCCCTGATAAGTGGAGATGGCGGGCGGCGGCGAGCCTTCCCCCCGTGACCTGAGAGTCAACTTAAGTTTAATAGGCTTTATTCACAGCAGCCATATTATGAAGACATTCACAGGTGTTACCAATGATACTAATGAAGGCTCTGTTCCATTCTGGTCAAACAGAGTCAGGGTGCTGATATTGTGCATGTTGGCTCACTGGAAACACACTGCAACACCAGTGGGTCTACAGTTGGGGTCCAGGGACCCTCATGGGCTTCCAAATGGCCCCTTACAGGTGTGTAACTCTGAGAGTGTACAAATGGAACCAAATGGACCCGAAAGGGTCCATTTGGTTCCATTTGTTCACTCTCAGAGTTATAGGGGTCGTGGAAACCACTGTGCTAGACTAATTGGAACAGAGCCTTCATTAGTATCAGTGGTAACACCTGGGAAGGAAGTGATAATATGGCTGCTGTGCATAGAGCCTATTATGTGTGTGTGTGTGTGTGTGTGTGTGTGTGTGTGTGTGTGTGTGTGTGTGTGTGTGTGTGTGTGTGTGTGTGTGTGTGTGTGTGTGTGTGTGTGTGTGTGTGTGTGTGTGTGTGACTTTCCGATTGGTTTGATCGATTGAAAACTTTACTAACAGTTTGCAAAAAAAGACCAGATGTACAGTTATACAATAATACTAAAAGGATACGTATTCAATTCATCAAGACATATAAAGACGATTGTATAGATTTCTTGTATAGACAATTACTATACAAGAACATCGTCAATACTAGTGCTCTTTTATGGTGCTTTTGAAGGAGGGAAAGGGAGTCGCACTCTTTGATGGCTGGTGCTAGGGCAGTCCACGTTTCCGTGGCATAATTATAGAACGAATTTGGTATCGTACCAACAATGCCACATGCTATTGTAATGTAATGTTGTTGTTTTCTTTCTCAGGCATGTCATTTAGAAATGCAGATCCAGTGCCAATAGCACTATAGCGATCGCCCCCCCATTTGAGGGGCTAGATTAGGTTTGCTGTTCAGGGAGGGATGCAGCTTGCGGAGGAGGAGGAGGACCCCCATCAGAAACCAAAGAGCTAAACGGCTAATGATGGGGGACTTGTTCCGTAATTATCAATTTCTCACCTCATTGCAGTTTTGCAGTCAAAGAGGGTATGGGGTTACACGCTTAGCTTGATACCAGATCTTTAGCCCAGTAAGACCTGAGGACGCATCTGTGTGTCATTTTTTGATTTGAGCTAAAAAAAAAGCATTATTTTACACTTTGGGCTATTCAAAAATAGCAGATCTACAAGCTCGTAGCGCGGCACCGAGTGCCGCGCTACGAGCTTGTAGATCTGCTATTTTTGAAAAATCGTGAACATGTGTGCAAAGCTTTGAATATATATCTTTTATTTTTAAGCGAACATTTTTAACTCAAATCTTTGCTTATGGGGTCCCTGGAAAAAAATGTTTTGAGATGGGGGTCCGCGGTCAAATATATAATTTTGGGGGTCCTTGACATGAAAAAGTTTGAAAACCACTGATATTATAGCAAAACATACGTGTTTTTCTTAGGATTCTTGTTAGGATTTAGAAGACATTTGTAGAAGCAAAGATTTGTGTAAAACACAAACAAACACTTTAAAAATTGCTTTAACATTTTTGTAAAAAAACAACAACATGATTTTTCAAAAAAATAGCAGATATACAAGGAGTGCCGCGCTATGAGCTTGTATATCTGCTATCTTTGAATAGCCCAAAGAAATCTTAAAATGACACAGATGCGTCTTAGATCTTAGAGGGTTAGAAAGTGGCTTCGCTACATTTTGTGGATACAATACAATTTGGAAATACTGTGCACTACATAAAAAATGGCTTGGGGAATGGGTTATCTTTCTGGCATGGCGCTGAACTCTGCGCTACCTCGTTGACTTTTCCATCGCGGCGTAGATATGATCAGATAATTCCTGGCCAGTTAGCTTGGCCCCCAGGAGGGGAAAGGCTGGGATTTGCAGAGCCGTATCCATGGGCTGCTTAAGGTGTCGGAAGAAAATGGATATCTTGTTTTGCTCGTGTCTTCCCTCTCATGCTAACAAAAGCAAACCCCCCCTCTCTCTCTGTTTTGTATGCCTCCTATTGACTGCACTGCACGTTGCTGTGTGTAACCCATACCGGAGCATGCATGTGATGGAATACCCCTGCAACAATAATTGGTGTTTTCTCTCTGGGATGTCAAGCAGTGTTGCCATGTCCTGCTTATTATTAAGAGACTTTTGGCTTGTTTTTCTGTGAAGTCGGTTGTAAATATTGGTACTGTAGTTGCGGGTTGCGTTTTTTTTTTGGGCTTGTTTCTAAAGTGTAGTTGCTTATTTGGGCTGGTTTCTAAAGTGTAGTTGCTCATTTGGGCTTGTTTCTAAAGTGTAGTTGCTCATTTGGGCTGGTTTCTAAAGTGTAGTTGCTTATTTGGGCTTGTTTCTAAAGTGTAGTTGCATATTTGGGCTTGTTTCTAAAGTGTAGTTGCTCATTTGGGCTGGTTTCTAAAGTGTAGTTGCTTTTTTGGGCTGGTTTCTAAAGTGTGGTTGCTTATTTGGGCTGGTTTCTAAAGTGTAGTTGCTTATTTGGGCTTGTTTCTAAAGTGTAGTTGCTTATTTGGGCTTGTTTCTAAAGTGTAGTTGCTTATTTGGGCTGGTTTCTAAAGTGTAGTTGCTTATTTGGGCTTGTTTCTAAAGTGTAGTTGCTTATTTGGGCTTGTTTCTAAAGTGTAGTTGCTTATTTGGGCTTGTTTCTAAAGTGTAGTTGCTTATTTGGGCTTGTTTCTAAAGTGTAGTTGCTTTTTTGGGCTTGTTTCTAAAGTGTAGTTGCTTATTTGGGCTTGTTTCTAAAGTGTAGTTGCTTATTTGGGCTGGTTTCTAAAGTGTAGTTGCTTTTTTGGGCTGGTTTCTAAAGTGTAGTTGCTTATTTGGGCTGGTTTCTAAAGTGTAGTTGCTTATTTGGGCTGGTTTCTAAAGTGTAGTCGCTTTTTTGGGCTGGTTTCTAAAGTGTAGTTGCTTATTTGGGCTGGTTTCTAAAGTGTAGTTGCTTTTTTGGGCTTGTTTCTAAAGTGTAGTTGCTTTTTTGGGCTTGTTTCTAAAGTGTAGTTGCTTATTTGGGCTTTGCTTCCTAATGTTGTTTAAATTGGTGTTTCTCAAACATTTTCGTGTCAAGGGCCGCAAAAATGTGTATGTATTTGACCCCTACCTGTAAATATGTTGTGCTAGGGACCCCCCATATAAGATCTGTGTAGTTAAAAAAAACATATATTCCAAATAATATTTCTTCTCTTTTCTTTTCAAGATGTATTTGAACATATCCAATCTATAAGCTCACAACGACTTGCATGGCGGTGCGTTGTGAGCTGGTAGATCGGCTATTTTCAAATAGCCGATGTGTACAGTATAGGTTTAAAGTGCCCATGTGGCCTAGCCCTATAGTGGCTTCTTTTGGGCTTGTTTTCATAGACCCGGTTGCCTATTTTTCTCGCAAAATCTGGCAACACTCGTGCCTCAGAGGACCACCAGTGGGATCAATCAATGCATCTGCTGCGGGGCTAAAACATTTTTTTTTTCTCACAAATGTGTGTAATTTGTGCCGTGTCCATCAAATATCAGTACAAATATCCACTTAGTGTAATTTATACTCGTAGTGACGCCTAATTCTACGTCAAACATGATTTTATCCGGCCATTCGTCACTGTCCAAGCAATTATAGCAGAGTCATTGTACAGCAGAGGGTTTCCATCTTTTTTTAACAACCCTCCCCAACGGTTTTATAGCTGAGGTTAGTTGAAGTTCACACTGCTGGTTGGGAGCCTGTCTGCAGCACTGCAAGGGAGGAAGCCAGTCTACACCTGCTGCTGCAGGATGTGTTGCGACTGTATACTATTATTTAGTGGCCCAAAAAACAGTGGTGGAAGAAGTACTCCATTTTTGTTTTTACTTAAGTAAAAGTAGTAATACCACCATATAAAAATACTTTACTTAAAGGTCGGGGAGGCCTATATAATGCATTATAATCGCATTTATAATGCATTATAATGCACTTGTAAGGCTTCATAACACTTGTTATAAATGTTTATAACAAGGTTTATGAAGTATTATAAGTGCATTATAAATGCATTATAAGCTCAGCGGAACAGCTCATTATAACTAACTACCATAACTTTATAATGTGTCAACTCAAGACACTTTATAAGGCAGTGGCTCAGGAGGTAGAGCGTCCGAAGGTGCCAGGTTCGATCCCCGGCTTCTCCTGGCTATACGTGTTGAAGTGTCCTTAAGCAATACACTGAACCCCTAACCGCTCCCGATGAGCAGGTTTGGTGCCTTGCATGGTTTCCTCCGCCATCGGCGTGTATGACTGGGTGAATGTGAAATACATTGTAAAGCGCTTTGGAGAAAGGCGTCATGTAAATTTCAAATAACTAACCCTAACCCTGTACGTCAAGACTGTACTCAGTGGTGGAAAAAGTACTCAAATGCTTTACTTAAGTAAAAGTGCCAATACTACAATATAGATATACTTTGTTAAAAGTAAAAGTCCAGAATTAAAAATGTACTTGAGTAGAAGTACAAAATTGGCATCAAAATGTATTTAAAGTACCAAAAGTAAAAGTACTAAAATATTTGAATAAATGTCAAATAGCCTATGTATAAAATAGGGCTAACGTGGTTAAATGTGTGTTTTATAATATAATAACGTATAACTGAAAAGTAACCAGTAACTAAAGTTTTCAAATAATTGTAGTGGAGCAAAAGTACATAATATTTGCCTCTTGAGATGTAGTGGAGTAGAAGTAAAAGTATTGGAAATTAAATTAAAGGTACGAATTCCTCAAAATCGTACTTGAGTAAATGTACTTAGTTACTATCCACCACCGACTGTACTCGAGTACGATACATACTTTCCACCACTGCTGCTGCTGCTGCGAGGGCTTTGGAAGGAGTGCTGGGGGAGAACGTGCCTGTCTGCATGCACCTGGTGGTATGTGTTGCTATAGTGTGGGTATTATTTAATGACCTATAAAACCCAAGACAAAATGTATGAGTGAGTTGCAGTTCTGTGGGGATAAAGCTATACCTGCATGGTCCCAGATCAGATCAGATCAGTCCTTGTCGTAGTGTGTGAAAAGAAAAGGTTCTTCTCCCCCGTGGAACAGCGGCGTAGCGGTGTAGCATCGGTGTGCGACGCGCTCATTCGTGTTGACAGGCTCAAATCTCTAGCGGGGAGGAAAGGAGCACTCTGTCGAGTTTTTCGGGGGGAATCGGGAATTAATCCATTCAGACCTGAAGAAGCATCTGTGTCATTTTTTCAGCTAAAAAGCATTATTTTACACTTTGGGCTATTCAAAAATAGCAGATATACAAGCTCATAGCGCGGCACCGAGTGCCGCGCTATGAGCTTGTAGATCTGCTATTTTTGAAAAATCGTGAAAATGTGTGCAAATATTTGAATATATATTGTGTTAAAGCATTTTTTAAAACTTGAATCTTTGCTTCCGGGGGTCCCTGGAACATATATTTTTAGATGGGGGTCCGTGGCCAAATACATGTCATTTTGGGGGTCCTTGACATGGAAAAAAGAACCATTGATATTATGGCGACACAAGTTTTTTCAAAAAAAAATGTTGAATCCCCCAGAAGCAAAGATTTGAGTTACAAATGTTCGCTTTTGTAGCTCAAATCTCAAGATTTGCAAAAAAATAAAGATTTTTCAAAAATAGCAGATATACAAGCTCGTAGCGCGGCACTCGGTGCCGCGCTACGAGCTTGTATATCTGCTACACAGACGCTTCTTCAGGTCTTAAAGGGTTAATATGTGCTGTGTCTGCTTTGTGCCGTATAGCAGCCGTGTGTTCAGTTTTCCGTGCCACAGATCCCCATGTGGTGTTAAATCCCTTTTGTGTGTGTGTGTGTGTGTGCGTGTGTGTGTGTGTGTGTGTGTGTGTGAAAAGAGCGGTTCTAAATGAGGCTCGGGTCACATCTGAGCACACCGCACGCCCCTGTGATCTTGGGCTCGGCTCGCACGTATAGGGAAATCGACGCGCAACGCTTTCCCCAATTGAAGCGTGGATGGGTGGTTTTTCTCTCAGTCGGATTCTAAAGCCCTCTTTTGATATTCTTTTTTTTTTGTGCGCATGGATTATAATTCCTCTGTAATTCCTCATGGCGCATAAAGGAGCGTACGCACAGGTGCTTCTGGTTCTTAAATCTCATCTTCTGTCACTATGGCTTTAGCCGAGGCGGAGGTGAAATGTTCCCCACGTTTCCTCGGGAAATTGGCTGTGATGTGATTTTGCACCGGTACAGCATGCCCCTCGGCAGTGGTGTTAGTCATAGAAGTAATTGTTTTACTTAAGTAAAAGTATCAATATCACAATGTAGAAAAAATACTCTGTTACAAGTAAAAGTCGGGGGACTTCAAAATTGTACTTGAGTAAAAGTACTAAAGCATTGGCATCAACATGTACAGGCTACTTAAAAGTACCAAAAAGTAAAAGTAGGCCAAGTCAAAATTCTACGTTTTGTTGAACATTTTGAAAGTGGCCAAATCTATAAGCTTGTACTTTAGATCTGCTATTTTCGAATAGGGCTTAAGTGTATAATGTATGTTGTGCAATAATAATCTTAAGCTGCAAAGCAACTAGTAACTACATTTATCCCCTGAGCAAGCAGGCAAGCTGTATTAGCTCAATGGTAAAAAATGTCAGCACTTGCGGGTTCAAGTAGAAGAGGAAAGTTACATAGATAGTGCAGCTTTGCGTACAGTACACGAGTAAATGTACTCAGTTACTTTCCACCATTGCTGATGTTTGCCAGGAAGTGCCTGTGATGTGATTGACACTGGTATATGCCCTGGGCAGTCAGCTCACTAGAGCTGTGATGGGGAAAAGGTAACCCTGGGCAACCTGGGTTGTTGGCTGCTCAGACAGGTGCCATTCTGTTGAGAGAAATCTAGCTTCGGGTGATTTTTAGATTTGAGCTAAAAAGCATTATTTTACACTTTGGCTATTCAAAAATAGCAGATCTACAAGCTCGTAGCGCGGCACCGAGTGCCGCGCTACGAGCTTGTAGATCTGCTATTTTTGAAAAATCGTGAAAATGTGTGCAAATCTTTGAATATATATATTTTTTAAAGCGAACATTTTTAACTCAAATCTTTGCTTCTGGGGGGTCCCTGGAACAAAATATGTTGATGGGGGTCCGCGGCCAAATACATATAATTTTGGGGGTCCTTGACATGAAAAAGATTGAGCATCACTGATATAGAAACATACGTTTTTCAGAATTCTGTTGAGATTTAGGAGACATGTAGAATCGGCTTCAGGTCTCAATGGGTTAAAGCTGACATCCCTATTTTGGGCGTGTCATTATGATCGAAAATGCTATACATCGTCTATGTCGGGTGGAAACGTCATATATGTCCAAAACTGTTACTTTTCAGGATTCAAATACAAAAAATAGCTGATTTGACATGCTCAAAACGCACGTTTTTGAGCTTGTGGATCATCATGCTACTTTTGATGCTTTTGTGTGACGCTGTAGTATGATCAAGTAGGGGACGTTAATGTACGAAAAAACACCAAAAGTTAAAGGAGCAGTTCACCCAAAAAATGACTTATTTTCCACCAATTACACGCCCCATGAAGCATTGAATTCATGGAGATTTTTTTTTTTTTGTCGCATTCCTAAGCCAAGAATTTGATTACCGGCAGAAAGATGCTAATGTATCCGGTACAGGAGACACAAAGTAGACTCTTTGTGTCTCCTACCGGAAATACACCCGGTCATCAAATTATTGGCTTAGGAATGCGACAAAAACAAAAAAAAATCCATGAATTCAAGGCTTTATTGGTCGTGTCATTGATAGAAAATAAGTACATTTTTGGGTGAACTACTCCTTTAAAGTATGAAGATGAGAGGTTTTTGCCCGACAGCAATGATATATACAGTATACACACACACAAAATAGCCTACTGTATTTTCACCAAATTGTTCGCCCTCCAGAATACCGGGTGCGGATGCTAATATGGTTCATGTGATTAAGTGGTTAAAATCATAGGTAATTGTTAATGATTATTAAAAAAATATTATTTTTTTCAAAAGGCTTCAGAAAGTCCGTTTTTATCTGAACGTTAATGCCTTTGTCGACGCACATAATAATAATAAACTGTTACTCGTCTATTTCGGGGGAAGGAAGGTGAGCATTACGTTATACAATACGGGGGTTGCCACGGTAACCTTTTGTTCTCCCGTTGTACAAGATTGTGTCAACCGGAATGCATTTGTCACCCTCCAGTATCCTCTCTGCCTCCCTTATCCCCTCAAAACCGGGCGAAAGCATCTCTGTGTCATTTTAGATTTTTTTGCGTTGGCTATGCAAACAATTGCAGATATACAGTATGCTTAAAAAACGTTTAATAAATTGCAGATCTAAAAGCTCACAGCTTGTAGATCTGCTATTTTTTTACGTTTTTTTTTAAATTGTTTGAAAGTGTGAGAATGACTGATTTAGAAGGCATTTGTAGAATCGGCCTTATATTAGACCTGATGGCTGATTCTCCAAATGTCTTCTAAATCCTAACACTTTTTTGATGTTGTTGCTATATCAGTGGTTCTAAATGGTAAATGGTGCATTTATATAGCGCTTTACATAGATTGTGCATTACATTCACCCATAATGACCCATTCATTCCACCGATGGCGGAGGAAACCATGCAAGGCACCAACCTGCTCATCGGGCGCAATTAGGGGTTCAGCGTCTTGCTCAAGGACACTTCGACATTTAACTCTGGTCGCGATCGAACTGGGAACCTTGCGGTTTACAGTTCATTCTACCCGGCCACTCTACCCCCTGAGCCACTGCCGCCCCAGTGGTTCTCAAACGTTTTCATCTCAAGGACACCCCAAAATTATATGTATTTGGCCGCCATCTCAAAATATTTTTGTTCCAGGGAGGGACCCCCAGAAGCAAAGATTTGAGTTACAAGTGTTGGCTTTGAAAATATATATATTTTAAGATGTATTCGTGCCATGAGCTTGTAGATCTGCTATTTTTTGAATAGCCAAAGAAATCTGACCAAAAAAAATGACACTAGATGCGCTCCCGGTCTTCGTGGGTTAAAACCGACTCTATCCTGAGATGTCTAATGCATTACGCATGCCGGATCCCTTGCCAGGTGTCAGACCGACCGTCGAGGGTACCATCCAGGTACAATAATTCTGCCCACACCGAGAAATCATTCGGCTAGTATAGTGTCACATCCCCTCCAGCTGTGGTCTCTGGCGCTGTCATTTTGTGCTTTCTTCTCTGCTAGTATCACTGGGGGGACAACTCTACCGCAGTGGGAAAAAAAGCTGCTCTGGACATGCATACATTTTGTACAGTCTACCCAGAGAGAACTGAAAAGGTCATAATGTCGTCCGGTGTAAGTGTAATACAGGACATTTACTGTAAAGGTTTGAATGGGAAATGCTTGATCGTTTTTTTTCTTTAGGTCTCCTTGCCAGTGGTGGAAAGTAACTAAAGTATACGCTGTACTTGGGTTACGTTTTGGAGTTTTTTTTTAGTGTGTAATTTTTTTTTATACTTTATACTATACCACTACGCTCTATCTCAAGAGGCAAATGTTGTACTTTTTTAATCCACCACAACACAATTAATTATTATTAATACATAAAACATAAATTAACCGCTTAAGCCCTCTTGTATAGTTCGGCTATCAGCCGATCTACAAGCTTGTAGATCTGCTATTTTTTGAAAGAGGTTACACAAAAAGTGTAAAAACAAATGTTTTATTTGGATTTATTTTACTTTTTGGTACTTCAATTATATTTTTGATGGCAATACTTGGCACGACTGCAGCGATGCATTGCCCTGGACAATGCATCCATTTTGTACCGTCTATCCAGACAACTAATAGGTCATAATGTCATAATCTGGTACTGTATGTTACACTACATTGACAGAAGAAAAAAAAATCACACCCAGTGTGAAGTGGTCGGTGTGGTCATCACAGTGGTCATCACAGTGGTCATCACAGTGATGGAAGCTCACTTAGAAAATAAAATCACACCCTGTGTGAAGGTAGCGGCGCCTTTGATACATTTTGTCATCGATATGTGTTTATAATGTGTTTATAGCCATGTGTCACGTGAAGCTTCACCAATCACTTTGTTGACGGGTCTGACCAATCAGAACGTCGACGGTGAACACGGACAAAGTCAGGTATAGAGCAGGATCAGCGCCACTAAAAAGTGTTTTTTTTTAAGTGCATAGTCCTATTTATTGGTTATTCATTTCATCATGTGTCTCGCTAGCCAATCACAGTGCTGAATAGAGTCAGCCAATAGAGTCAGCCAATCACAGTACGGCTAGTGGTGTACTAATGTAGGGGTGTACTAATGTATGAGCCAATCACAGTACAGCGAAGGGTGTACTAATGAGGTGTCCCAAACCCACTTATAGGGGCGGCTACACCGCCCAAAAACATGTACAGAAAGTTGGTGAAATGCTCGATGGTTTGATAGGTCTCCTAGACGAGCAGCTGTCTGATGTTGTTTGTATCCTTCTCTGTCTCTCCCTCTATAGCCTCACTGGAGGTGCAGATCACGCCAGGAGTCGGAGAGATCAGCGTGGGAGAGTCCAGATTCTTCCTCTGTGAAGGTAAAGCGTTGGACTGCATCACGTCACCCCATCAACCACCTTGATCCCTAGCTGTCCCTTTATTCTAGGACAAACATTCGCCCGAAAATAGACGATCTACAAGGCAAGCCCGACAAAGCATTGCGATCAGGGTTGCCAGATCTGCTTAATATAATTTCCCCGCAATATTTTATTTGAAAATAGACGATCTACAGTACAAGCTCACAACGCGTCGCATCGCGACGCGTTGTGAGCTTGTAGATCAGCTATTTTCAAATAGCTGATGTATATGTTGAAGTGCTCATGTGGCCCATTGTTGGCTCTTTTGGGCTGGTTTTCCTAGACCTGGTTGCTCCAATCTGATCAGTTCAAAACATGTTGGATGCGTGGCTTTGAAGACGCACGTAATGACACGGGGTAATTTTCGTGTTTTCAGGGTTTTCAGGCCTAAAATTATGGTAATTGTTTCGTGCCGGGCCCTATTCTGGCTGGCCCATTTAGGGCCCATTCAGGACCGGGCCTTAATTTTCAGACAAATTGAGAACTCTAGTCTAGACCCCTTAGGGTCTACTGTCAACTAAGGGTGGTTAAGAAATCTCAACTCAACAACATTAGGTTTTTTATTTCAGACATAATAATGTTTCTCAACCGTTTTTAATATCAAGGATATTAATGTGCTTTAGGCAGCTCCATTTGGGAGCGGAATCTAAGAGCATTTTTAATTTTCAAAAAGGCCTTAAAAGTCATTAAATTGTAACTTTAGAAATGTGCAGATACCCTGAATACACTTATACTGTATGTTGGTTTGGTTAACTGTTGAGTGAGAAAACAATGTTGCACTTTAAGTTAATTATCTGGGGAAATCATTTTATCTGGGGAAATCAAAAAAGTACTCATATGTTTTACTTAAGTAAAAGTATCAATACTGCAATGTAGAAGTTACAAGTAAAAGTCCGGAATTCAAAATGTTACTTGAGTAAAAGTACAAAAGTATTGGTGTCAAAATGTACTTAAAGTACCAAAAGTAAAAGTACAAAAATGTTTGAAAATAGCAGATCTACAAGCTCACAACGCGTCGCGATGCGACGCGTTGTGAGCTTATATATCGGCTATTTTCAAATAGCCTAGGTATAAAATAGGGCTAAAGTGGTTAATGGCCGCGTTTCCCAAACGAATTTGAGCTCCTGCGTAGCCTAGAAGCTGCGTAGGTGCCTCCACGCATCTGCGCAGTAGCAACCCCGCTGCGCACTATCTTCGTTAGTAGCAGCTGTGTGTGCCCAACGTCTCATCTAAATTGGCTTCAGTAGACACCAATCTTCGTAGGTTCCGTTTCGTCTGTGCTAAAACTACATTCGTGAGACAGCATGTGCGTGAAGAGATCCTGGACGTAGCCTACGTAAAGCCTACGTCAACTACGTAGTGCTATCCTACTATAGTTTAAACACCCTTTGCATACATATATCTATATATACAGGATTTTGCAAAAATACTAAGATAAAGTCGCACCTTTATCTAACTTACCTTTATATGAATTGGACACTTACATTTTTATAGGTACATTCTGTAATGTATTAAAATGCATTTTTTTAAGGTGACATTTCAATGATCTTAAATAAACACTGCGGCCATTGTTCGCCGTTCCAAAAAATTCAGAGGATAGAGGGGGCGTCCCCCTGCATGATTGACAGCTTAACGCGTAACGGGCGACGCCTCCCCCAAAAAACAGACATATATACAACAAACACCACTGCGACATGCCGTGTTGATAGCTTGCAGATCTGTTATTTTGGGTAGGGCGAGCGGCTGCAGTGCTTCGTCCTCTATGCATGAACCCGAAGTTTACAAATCGTACTCTCACGGATAATCCGATCATCTAATAAAAATATTAAGCACATGCCAAGTTAACTAAAGGTATATAAATGATGCTGAGCTAAATATGTTTCCTTAATTTCGAAGTTTTATAGTTAAACGTTATGATGAAAGTGCAGTTCCTCTCACAAAGTGACAGCTGTTGCGCTCGGCGAGCGCAACAGCTCGCCATGTTTATGAATGGTTAAAACATCTTTTGAAAATAGCAGATCTACAAGCTCACAACCTGTCACAAGCTTGTAGATGCGCTGTTGCGCTCGCCGAGCGCAACAGCTGTCACTTTGTGAGAGGAACTGCACTTTCATCATAACGTTTAACTATAAAACTTCGAAATCAAGGAAACATATTTAGCTCAGCATCATTTATATACCTTTAGTTAACTTGGCATGTGCTTAATATTTTTATTAGATGATCGGATCATCCGTGAGAGTACGATTTGTAAACTTCGGGTTCATGCATAGAGGACGAAGCACTGCAGCCACTCGCCCTTTTACGCACCGGCCCGGCCATATACATACACATACACACGTGTGTGTGTGTGTGTGTGTGTGTGTGTGTGTGTGTGTGTGTGTGTGTGTGTGTGTGTGTGTGTGTGTGTGTGTGTGTGTGTGTGTGTGTGTGTCGGTCTTTTCATAGATTTCATTGAACGATGGGTGTTACACGCGGCCCAGGGCGCTCGTTACAAAATGCTTCGTAGGACAGTACTCCCCTCCTACTGTGGGCGGGGAGTATGCTGCGCGCATTCTGTCTCACGAATGTACTTTTACCACAATCGCAGCCAGTTTAGATGGCACGCAGGGGCACAACCACCTGCTACTAATGAGGGTAGAGCGTAGGTTTGGCCGAGTCCCAGCTGTGTAGGAGACGCTTGCGCAAGCTGCGTACGGCCACGCATGACCTGAAATCTACGTGCCTGCTATGGTACTGCGAAGCATGTGACGTCACACGTTAGACCCGTCGTCGGACCTGCGACGATGCTCTACGCACGAGCTCTTTGGGAAACCCGGCCATTGTTTGTTTTATAATGTCATAATTTGTATCTGCAAAGTAACTAGTAGCTAAAGTTTTCAAATAATTGTAGTGGAGTAAAAGTACAATATTTGCCTCTGAGATGTTGTGGAGTAGAAGTAAAAGTAATGGAAATTGGAAATACTCAAGTAAAGTACAAATACCTCAAAATTGTACTTAAGTACAGTACTTAAGTAAATGTACTTAGTTACTTTCCACCACTGGGAACAAGTGCTATACAGTAGAATGATCCATCATTTGTGTATCACCAATAATACGAAAAAGCCACGTTAAGCAAGTGCACGGGAAAAAAACGGTGCAAACAAAGGGATAACATGATGGATGTTTACCTTTTATTCTCCTATTAGGGGGGGAAAACAAGTCTGTTGTCCTTCGGACTCTTTGTGGAAAGACATTTTAATCGGCATATACAGCCATTTATAATCCTCCATAAAAATCTTTTACTTATCGTTCTAGAGTCAATCAATGGCTGTTGTCTCTTGTAGCGCTGCGACGGTATCAATTCCCAGTTCCATTATTTTGCCATCGATTCAGAGATACCATTGTTTTTTTTGTGTTTAATAACAACCCCGCCCTTCGCCAGGCAGCTGCAATAAATGCATGGCGCTATACTGGGGCAGTGTTGCCAGATTTTGTGAGAGAAATAAGAAACCGGGTCTAACGAAAACAAGCCCAAAAGAATTCAAGGGACTATAAAAGGGCCGCATGAGCATTATTTGAAAATAGCTGATCTACAAGCTCAGTTGTGAGCTTGTAATGCACAGTAGATCTGCTAATTTCCAAAGCAAATCTTGAAAAGAAGTTGAACATTTTTTGTAAATTTTCTTAAATATTTTAACAACACAAACCTGGCACAAAATATTTGGACAAATACATATTAATTTGGGGGGTTCTTGACATGAAAATGTTTGAGAACCACTGGTTTAAACAACAACATTAGGAAACGAGCCCAAAGAAGCAATTACACTTTAGAAAAACAAGCCCAAAAAAAAACCTCAACCCACAACTACCAATATTTACAAGCAACTTCAACCGAAAAACAGTCGCTTATAGTAAGCAGTCATGGCAACACTGCTATACTGGGGCGGCTAACAAGATAACAGTGGTCAATTGCCTCCCACTGCTGGTCCAGCTGGCACACTGCTTTCAGCAGAACACCCAGGGGCTCAGCATCATCCTCATCCATAGGGGCTGCTAGAGCTAGTCCAACTAATCCAACTTAATTAAGACCTGAGGCCATTCTTTAAAAAATATATAAATCTAAAACGTTTTTTTTTCAAGATTTTTCAAAAAAATAGCAGATCTACAAGCTCATAGCGCGGCACTCGGTGCCGCGCTATGAGCTTGTAGATCTGCTATTTTTGAATAGCCGAAGAAATCTAAAGTGACACAGATGCGTTCCAGGTCTTAAAGGGTTAATCCATTCCCCCCAAAAAAGAATCGATAATTAGTACAACTATTATTGTTATAGTTATATAATTATCATAACTATTTGATTAATAATCAATCCCTATTTTGGGGCATGTTACTATAGGTGGAAATGTTCAAATAATGTGTAAAAAAATATTGAAAAGAGGCGATCTATCTACATGCTCAAAAGCATTGCAAGCACACGTTGTGAGCTTGTAGATCTGCTATTTTCACTATTTTGTGCACGACACTGTTGTGCGACGTGCAAAAACCCCTCTCCCACCCCCACCCCCCGACACACACACACACACACACACACACACACACACACACACACACACACACACACACACACACACACACACACACACACACACACAGAGCTACAAACACTGCTCATGGCAGCCGACACACACCTATAGCTCACTCTTTAAACACATATCACGCACCTTGGCTTTTGCCACCATGCATATTTAATAGTTCACACATAAACATACATGCACACATATGCATACGTAAATAGGTAGGCTACTCACACATATGTACCTGTAGTGTGCACGTACATACTGGATAATATGTAGAAGCAGGATTTATGCACACAGCATCTTCAAGCACCTCAAAGCGTGTGCCATGACTAATGTATACTTTAGTTTTTTCTCTTCACCTCCTACTTACTATTCAAAGTTCATGGTCCCGTTTTCAAGGTTTCTTTATTGAATGTGGGTACATAAGAGTACAATTCCTTTGTTCTGATAGCTCAAGTCACGCACGCACGCACTCACACACACACGCACACACACACACACACACACACACACACGCACACACGCACACACACACACGCGCGCACGCGCGCGCGGCAAGAATCAACAAGAACGAGTCCTCAAAGAATAGCCACAGTATTAAGACATATATTGCTCGTTGGCCCTGAAGGTCCAGTGTGCAAGGCTCCTACTTCTAAGTTGTAAACATCTATAGATAGATGCTTTTATTTGTCCTTTGCGGAAATTCATTTTGTACCAAGCAGCAGCCATCGAGATACATATAAAACACAAAACATAAATACACGATACATAGACAGATCACACAATACGCTGACAACACTACACAGCTCCTCTCTTACAGAGAGGAAAATAGAAAAGACTACCAAACATAGTTCAAGAGGCGTCGCATCAATACATTGTATGCACAGAATTGAGATGGGGCCTGTTTGTTCAGAGGTCCTATACACGAACCCACGGAGCGCTGCCCTGTATGGTGGCACCGCAGCCATTGTTGCGGTCAGTGGTGGAAAGTAACTAAGTACATTTACCATTCGTCCTGATGGTAAAAGGTGGTTTTATTGACTGTATAACGGCTGCGTTCTATCCCTAGCAATAGGCTCTATTCACAGCAGCCATATTATCACTTCCTTCCCAGGTGTTACCAATGATACTAATGAAGGCTCTGTTCCATTTAGTGTAGCACAGTGGTTTCCATGACCCCCATAACTCTGAGAGTGTACAAATGGAACCAAATGGACCCTTACGGGTCCATTTGGTTCCATTTGTACACTCTCAGAGTTACACAACTGTAAGGGGCCATTTGGAAGGTTTCCAGTGAGCCAACATGCACACTATCAGCACCCAGCTGACTCTGTTTGACCAGACTGGAACAGAGCCTTCATTAGTATCATTGGTAACACCTGTGAATGTCTTCATAATATGGCTGCTGTGAATAGAGCCTATAGCTTTGCCCTTTGCCCCCGGGTCTCATACATTGCTGCCATACTCTCAAGTCGTACCCCAGCTATCTTGCTGATTGATCTTGATGATTTTATGGAGTTTGTTCTTATTAACCAATGATAATGAGCCATACCAGGAAACAAAACGAAAAGTGAATGCACTCGCTTTCCACGATGGATCGATGGAAGAGTACCATTATACTATCTATGCCAGTGCATTGTAAATTGTGCATTGTGCATTGTATTATAAATGTTGTCTTTGTTATTGTCGTTATTATTGCTGCTGCAATGTTGAGGAACCAAAATAAAAATGTTGTGCTCGACTTTGGAGGCTGCTAATGAATGACAAGACATTGAGGCATTTTAAGGGGAAGATAAAAGTAATGCAACACATTTTTCATGAACACACTGAAAAATCCTGACTATTAATATAACACAGTGTAAAAAAAATGGGCTGGTACATGAACTAATTTTGTACTTTTAGCCTTTTACTGAAATAATGTTATACATATGATGTTATATATATGAATAATTGTCAATTTATCAATCTATGGGGTGCGTTCGGAAATACAGCACTGAGCGCAATGGCCAATGCAAACTAAGGTCAAGGTCAAGTTTATTATGTCCCAAATTGGGCAATTCATTTTACAGCAGTAGGTAAAAAACTCTAAAAAACAAACACATGAACAATAACAAAGACATAGACAAAGACATCGTCACAAGATCCAGATAATACCAGGCGAGGGAGACGAATAATAGGCGAGTGCGCTCCGGTGCGCTATATCCGAACGCACCCTATATATTCTCCGTCGGGTGCAAACTTCATATGTCCAAAACTGTTACTTTTCAGGATTCAAATTAAAAAATATCAAAAATAGTAGAACTACAAGCTCAAAACGTGCCACTTCGCACCGTGTTTTGAACTTCTGGATCTGCTCCTTTTGATGCGTTTGTGTGACAATGTAGTATGATCAAGTAAGGTGTTAATTTACAAAAAAAAAGTTACAATGTGGAGATAAGAGCTTTCTGCCCGACAACAGCGATATGTGTCATGCTATTATTGTGACCTTGATGAAATTATAAAATGTCTCTCCTTGTTTTTATGGAGAACACAATATAAAGTCCTCAGAGAGTGCACAAATGGAATCAATCATATGATTGCACACTATAAGGAGACTATTAGCTTAAAAGGTTGCAAATGGATTGATATTTTTGCACATGTAATGCAGCTGCATATGAATAAGAGATAATGAACAAGTCGGCTAAGCGGTCATTATCGAGAAATAACTCCTGGCAGGCTGATGATGCTGGATCTTGAATCACCCTGAGGGGGTTTATTATTTCTCGGTCGTGACCACCTTCCTCGCTGTTCATTATCCCTGCTTATTACTTTGCTACTGTCTAAATAAATAAATAAATCATTCGACGCGACATGATAACAACAACAATGATTTTATTGTTTTAACCCATTGAGACCTGAAGCCGATTCTACATGTCTCCTAAATCTGTTTGTATATATATGTTTCTATATCAGTGGTGCTCAATCTTTTTCATGTCAAGGACCCCCCCATCAAAATATTTTGTTCCAGGGACCCCAAGAAGCAAAGATTTTAGTTAAAAATGTTCGCTTTAAAAAATATATATATTCAAAGATTTGCACACATTTTCAAGATTTTTCCAAAAATAGCAGATCTACGAGCTCGTAGCGCGGCACTCGGTGCCGCGCTACGAGCTTGTATATCTGCTATTTTTGAATAGCCCAAAGTGTAAAATAATGCTTTTTTAGCTCAAATCTAAAAATGACACAGTTCCAGGTCTTAATGGGTTAAAATGGATTTAACTGCTTCCACTATCGAAAATTGTCTATTACATTCTACAATTGCCACAGGTGTTGTGAATGAGCTGATTGTGAGCAGTCATGTTGTTAAGCACACAGTGGTCCTGTTATCGAGAAATAAAAGACCACTGAGTCCCTGTGATTGACCTATATATCAGAATCGAATAAAGCCCAGTATTACATGGCATGTCCACATGGCTTAGGCCAGTGGTTCTCAACCTGTGGGTCCAAATGATTTTGGGGGGGTCCCCAGATGATTTGCTTAATGTGGAACTTTTTCTTTTTCTCACTCAACAGCAAACAAACCAACATAGTGTTTGCAGGATATCTACATATTTCTAAAGTGACAATTTAAAGGAGTTGTTCGCCGAAATAATTACTTATTTTCTATCAATTACACACTCCATGAAGCCTTGAATTCCAATCATTTGATGACCGGGGTCATCGGTCAGTATAGGAGACTCCGCCGGTCATCAAATTATTGGCTTAGGAATGCGATAAAAACAAAATAATCTTCATTAGGCTTCATGGGGTGTGTAATTGATAACAAATCTGTTTTTTTGTTGGGGTGAACTACTCCTTGAAATGGTCAAACAATGGCCAAATTGTCAAATATTACATAAGAAAGAGGCACAGTGCCTCACGTTGCGAGCATGTAGATCGTCTATTTTCACAATATTCCAAGTGCTTGTCAGGGTGGTGGGGGGGGGGGGGGGGGGGGTCTCTCAGTCTAGACCCAAAAGAGAAATTTGATTTCTCCCAAGCTAGTGAAAATAGCTGATCTACGACCTCACAACGCGTTGCGATGCGACACATTGTGAGCTTGTAGATCTACTCCTTCAAAGTTTTTTATTTATTTATGGAATTTATTTGAAAAACGGTTTAATTGTGATCAACGTGATTTTTGGAAATCTTTTTAACCAATTAAGACCTGGAACGCATCCGTGTCACTTTAGATTTCTTTGGCTATTCAAAAATAGCAGATATACAAGCTCATAGCGCGGCACCGAGTGCCGCGCTATGAGCTTGTAGATCTGCTATTTTTTTTTAATCTTGAAAAATAATGTTTTAGATTTTTTTCAAAAAACTTTTTTTAAATGGCCTCAGGTCTTAATGGGTTAAATGATAAAATATATTATGTGCAGGAAACGAAAAAATATATATATTTACTCGCCACCCATACAAATGGGTCCACGACCCCACTGTTCAGGTAAACACTGCTATAAAGTTCCCATGCTCATCATCACGTCCTATGTGTTTGTACTAGTGGTGGGAGACGCCAAGGAGATCAGCTGGTACTCGCCCAGCGGAGACAAGGTGCTCACCAACAGCAAGGACATCTTCGTGAGCCACAGCGACGAGGCCGCCTCCACCCTCTTCATCTACCAGGCCAACGTGGACAGCGCCGGCATCTACCGGTGCGTGGCCAAGAACGGAGACGAGGAGGCAGAGGCCGCGGTCCTGGTGAAGATCTTCCGTAAGTGTTGTTGTGCCCATGCCACATCACGCATTAAACAGGGGCGTCACGGCCATTCACTGTGCGTACGACGCAACACCCTCACTCTCACAGATCTGTGATTTCATACCCCCCACTTTTTGAAAAAATATATATTTTTTGAGTGGTGCCAACCACTCCTACATTTGACTTTGTCCGTGTGTCCGTATGTCCGTCCGTCTGTATGTCCGTCCGTCCGTCCGTCCGTCCGTCCGTCCGTCCGTCGGTCCGTCCGTCCGTCCGTATGTTTGAGCACGGCTGATTGGTCAAGCTTCACGTGACACGTGACAATATGTTGTCACGTGTCACGTGACAACATATTGTTGCTGATTGCAACACAAGGATGCAACCAGTTACACTTTCAAAGGCACCACTCTCTTCACACTGGGTGTGATTTTTTTTTAATAATAAATCGGTAAAATCAGGCAAAAATAAGAATTAAATAACCTAACCTTAACCCTAAAACCGAAATAAAGTAACCAAAACACGAAAAAAACTAACAAAATCCGCCCAAAAAAAAACGCAAAAATTTGAAAATACAGAATTTGTTTACATTTGACAGTGACAAATGTTTTTCACGCTTTTTCAAAAATAGCAGATCTACAAGCTCATAGCGCGGCACTCGGTGCCGCGCTATGAGCTTGTATATCTGCTATTTTTGAATAGCCAAAGTGTAAAGTAAGGGGTATTAGTCCACCGAAAGTCCATCCCCCCCCCACCTTCTGAGAGCCCGTGACGTCCCTGCGCTTAAACACACCCCACGTGTCGTAGAGCAGAGTCCCTTGGGGACTATTTAACTAGCGCCTTTTTTTGTGTTTTCGCTCGGAAAATAGCCCATCGACAAGCTCATAAGCTGTGAGCTTGGCGATCAGCTATTTTCGGCGAAAGCTTTCCCCCACAATACGGTTTAAGTGGTTAAACTTCTTTCAAAATTCCCTGATGCACTCATTAGTATTTTTTTTTCTTTTCGTTTTGTTTTTAAATATAGCGAAGCCCAATTATTTATGTTTTGTTCTCCCAATTTTTGTTGTTGTACCAATTAATCCTCCCCCCCCATACGTTTCTGTGTTGCCTGGCTGTTGCACCCTACCGGCTCCTCACTGCCAGCGAGGAGCCCCCACCAGGAGGACGTAGCGCGTTCGTTCCTACTCCTCCCGTACAACATTCCTCGCTGACAGGTGCCGGCCCCAAGCTTTTTGGCAGGGAGGAGGACCACCAGTCACTGTGAAGTTAAAGGGACATTTTGCATCAAACCCCTATTTGTATCTAGGTCTAGGACCCATACACATGATCCTGGTGTGTTTTTTGTGTTTTATCTGTATTTTTAGATTTTTATCCATATCCTCAGCGACTATGAGTCATTTGACTAATGGTCTCTTTATCTCACCTTATTTCCTCACTACAATGTAGACCACACCCCCACGCAGCCTCCCCTCCCCACAAGGAAGGGCAGTGCCCCAAAGCATTATGGTCATTGTAGTAATACAGCAGTCCAGTCAAACACACAGACTTCTATATGTTTCTGGCCATAGGGTGCAAATTTCAAATTTTGCTACTGTTATCTACTACACATATTATTAACATTGAGTGACTGTAAGTTCTTCTAGGGGTGAAATGCTCCTTTAATGGTTTGATCCTCGGCACCGGCAGGACGGTCTATTCCACCTGTAGACTGGTGACAGGAGGGTGGCTGGTAATACACCCTATACGGTGCCAACCGACTCTACCAAAGTGCCCTTGAGCAAGACACTGAACCTACACAAACTCTCCTAGCACCCTCTGCACTGGGATCTTTAAATGACCATGTTAACCACATGAACCCGGCCTGGCATCCCTATTTTGGGAAAATCTCCAAAAATATTTCCAAAGTTTTACTTTTATTTAAGTGCAGGAGGCCGATGCACACCTCAAAGGTTGGCGACAGGTGCGTAAGTCAAAAATGCAAAATTTAGGAGGAGATCTCTGATGGTTAGATCAAATAAGAGCACTGTCAGAACATTTTCTTTAGCTCTTTATTCGACGTTTCGGTCGTTAAACCTTCATCAGGACAGACAGAATCCTATTCGTTGATCTAACCATCAGAGATCTCCTCCTAATTTTAAGTAAATAGCGAAAATAGCAGGTCTACAAGCATCACAACCTTTTGTAATGCGACACAGTGAGCTTGTAGACCTGCTGTAGAGGTTGACCAAGCGGCCGAGGCTCCAAAAATGAACAAGTTCAGAATTTGCAGATCGTTGAGTTTTATTTCTCTCACACCGCCGGAAAACAGTCCAATATGCGGCAGGTAGACAGTGAAAAAATAGACTTACAAAAATGATAGAATTACTTAAAGCACAACTAAAGACAACAGACCATACAGTGACTGCACTACAAGGCTATCCCTTAACTAAGGGCCCTGGCAGCTCTGTCTCACGGCTGTTAACGCTTTGCTTGCCAAGTTCAACTAACCGACTGTCACTTGCAGCCTCCCTTAAATAGGGAGCTTATATACAAGCTTACAACTATCTGATGAATAAATAACCTACCACATAAATAGATGTTGTACCTTAAACTAAACACCATTTTGGGTCTGCATTTACTTCAAACAGACATAGAAACTTTGCTCATTAAAGGGATATTTCACTTTCAAAAAAACCTTTGGTATTTTTGTCGTCTACTCAGGCCTTTGTGAGACCCCAGACAGTTTTTAAGTTGCTCGATTCAGTATTTAGATTTTTGATATTCATTTTATCAGACACGCCCCCTTCCTATACATACCCATTGTAACTTCAAACTCCATTTTAACCATGTTAGATTCATCGAAAACACCCGTATTTTATCGGAAAAACACGGCCCTCTCACGCATTAGAAGGGCAGGGTGAGTCACCAGAACCAAGGACGGTGTTTTTGATGAATCTAACATGGTTAAAATGGAGTTTGAAGTTACAATGGGTTTTTATAGGAAGGGGGCGTGTCTGATAAAATTAATATCAAATGTCTAAATACTGAATCAAGCAACTTAAAAACTGTCTGGGGGGCTGACAAAGGCCTGAGTAGATGATACAATGACCAAAAGTTTTTTTGAAAGTGAAATATCCCTTTAACATTGTCAAACACCCCTCCTCCTCTACAGTACTTGGCACGTTCCACCCCTTCTTAAACCAAATGGACTAGCCCTGCTCTGTTTCGGCAGTTACAAGTCAGATTCAGAGGGTGTGCCAGTACTGCAGAGGAAAGACCAGGTGACAAACAAACATTTCAGATCAGTTCTAATAAACAGTGTTTAAACAAACCCCTGAAGTCTGTGTTATTTCTACATTTGAATGAATAGGTAAAAATCACATCATGCTACAAACTGTCCCTTCCCACTTAGTGTGTCTATGTATAGGGCACGGGCTGCCCCGTGACACCTGCTATTTTCTTTGTGGTATGATGATGTATTTAGGGCTTTAGTTGTTAATTAACAGTTTGGTGATCCTCATGATCTCTCGTCCTTTTCATTATTCAGTGTTTTAGTAATTGTGTCCTGAATAAGCCACATACAGTAGAAGATCCTCGATTCCCTGGAAAAGATAGAATAGGTTTTCAATGAAGGGCCATGTTGTTTTGCGCGGAACTACATATCAAACAGTGCACAGAATTGCACTTCTTTTGTGTGAGTGCATCATTTTCCCAGATAATAGCCCAATTTCTTTGCACGTTCCAGACAGTGTGCGGGGTCCTTTCTTTTCTTTGATGTCATTATCCGAGATCTCCCTCTGTGCCCTGATAATAGCCCGGAAAAATATGTCATTCTTTTTTATTAGCATCTGAAATTGCTGCGAAAGATTAACAACAGAAGCTGTTATTGAATATTACCAAGAACATTTTTAACCCATTGAGACCTGGAACTTGTGTCATATTTTGATTTGAGCTAAAATAGCATTATTTTACACTTTGGCTATTCAAAAATAGCAGATATACAAGCTCGTAGCGCGGCACCGAGTGCCGCGCTACGAGCTTGTAGATCTGCTATTTTTTTTAAATCGTGAAAATGTGTGCAAATCTTTGAATACTTATATTTTTAAAGCGAACATTTTTAACTCAAATCTTTGCTTCTGGCGGTCCCTGGAACAACATATTTTGATGGGGGTCCGCGGCCAAATACATATAATTTTGGGGGTTCTTGGCATGAAAAAGATTGAGCACCACTGATATAGAAACATACGTTTTTCAGAAAACTGTTGAGATTTAGGAGACGTGTAGAATCGGCTTCGGGTCTCAATGGGTTAATAAAAAAAAATTCATGTCGAGCATTTCCTGTAAAGTAACAGTTTTGGACATATAAGGTTTCCACCCGACAGAGACGATATATGCACAGGTACTGCACAGGTATATGTTGATAAGGATTATTTCAAGCACCTTACTGCAGCATTTGTACCCCATTTTTCTTCACACTTCATAAAAACAAACTAATTATCCCATTTATAAACAAGGGCGGTCATTAGCATCAGTCACCGCTAATGAACTGGTAAATTAGCCCCATCGTTTCGCTTTGTTTAAATCCAAATATTTATGAAAGTTGTCACTCAATGAAACCGCAAACTCCAAGGACGTTTATACTTTATTTACATTCTGTGGGTAATATATCCCATTGAGACCTGAAGCCGATTCTACACGTCTCCTAAATCTCAACAGTTTTCTGAAAAACGTATGTTTCTATATCAGTGGTGCTCAATCTTTTTCATGTGAAGGACCCCCAAAATGATATGTATTTGGCCGCGGACCCCCATCAAAATATTTTGTTCCAGGGACCCCCCAGAAGCGAAGATTTGAGTTAAAAATGTTCGCTTTAAAAATATATATATATTCAAAGATTTGCACACATTTTCACGATTTTTCAAAAATAGCAGATCTACAAGCTCGTAGCGCGGCACTCGGTGCCACGCTACGAGCTTGTAGATCTGCTATTTTTGAATAGCCAAAGGTGTAAAATAATGCTTTTTAGCTCAAATCCAAAAATGACACAGTTCCAGGTCTCAATGGGATATACAATACACGCTTTGCACTTTCCCAGCAAACCCACATGGTCCTTTTCTTCTCTTTATTTCCCTTTTTACAGAAAAGATAACCTTCAAGAACGCGCCCAGCCCACAGGAGTTCAACGAGGGTGACGACGCCGACATCGTGTGTGATGTGGTCAGCCAGCCGCCGCCTAATATCATTTGGAAACTCAAGGGCTCCAAGATCCAGGTCGCCAAAGATGGTAAGGACACAGTGACGGAAAAATAATTCACTTTTTTTTTTACTTTTACTTAAGTAAAATATCAATACTGCAATGTACTGTAGAGATACTGTTACGAGTAAAAGTTGGATTTTTTAAAATTTACTTGAGTTAAAGTACAAAGGTATTGATATGAAAATGTACTTAAAGTACCAAAAGTAGAAAGTACTCATTATGCGGAATGTCCCATTTCACAAGTTTTCAAATGTATAAATAATCTTTGGAAAATAGCAGATCTACAAGCTCACAATGCGTCGCGATGCGACGCATTGTGAGCTTGTTGATCGGCTATTTTCAAATCGCCGAAATGTACTGTATATATGGCTGAAGTGGTTAATGTCTGTTTTGTAATAATGATCTAAATCTACAGTAACAAGTAACTGAAAGTTTCAAATAATTATAGTGGATTAAAAGTACAATATCTTCCTCTGAGATGTACTGGAGTAGAAGTAAAAGTATCGAAAATTTGAAATACTCAAGTAAGTAAAAAAAAAAATCTCAAAATTGTAATTAAGTACAGTACATGAGTAAATGTACTTAGTTACTTTCACACCACTGGTAAAGAACTAACAGCATCAAAATGCATTTGGTCTCTCTTATTACCTCCAGGCCGCTGAGCACATGCCTCTGATCTTATCACCCTGCGTCCCCTACTGCAAGCTTTCACCTTGCTGCCAAACCCTTCCTTTCATTTTGGACTTTCCCACCCCCCCCCCCCCACTCCCCCCTGTCCCATTTCCCACCACCTCGGAGCACAGCCAATCATTTGAGGTATTCATGTGGTGGTTTCAAAAGGACAGCTTCTAAGCTTTAGTACGACGGTGGTGCAGTGGCGTGCACAGACATTTTGAGGGGCAGGTGCTCAAGTAAATTATACTTTTTTTTGTATACTTGGTCTGCTCTTTTTTCCCTCTACACCTATACCTCTTTGCCAAAAATAGCAGATCTACAAGCCCACAACGCCTCGCAGCGCGAGGCGTTGTGAGCTTGTAGATCGGCTATTTTTGGCTAAAGTTCTCCTCAGAAAAGGGATGCTAGGTTTCGAGTGGTTATGGTAAAAAGAAAAATCATATCACATAAAGATTTGGCGGACCCCCTGTAGTAACTCTGAGGACCCCCTAGGGGTCCCGGACCCCCTGTTGAAGACCCCTGCTGTAAACTGAAAAAAGAAAGTACCCTTTTTTTCAAAAGGGCACTTCTGGTCAAGAGGGCAAAGGGCAGGTGCTCTAGCACCACCTAGAGTCTATCTGTGCACGTCCCTGCGGTGGTGCCCCCACAGGCGGAAAAAATACGCGTCGATCTACAAGCTCACAACAACATCACAAGGCGCCACGTTGTGAGCTTGTAGATCGGCTATTTTTCGGGCGGCCGGGCCCTCATGCCGGAGCAGAGTAAATCACGCATAAGGTCTCACTTATTATGGAAGAGGTATGAGCAGGAGGAAGCTATAACGATAAACAACTGGCTGTATATCACCACTCTACGAAGATGGTGTTCTGAGAGCGCTCGACTGCAGCGTGCGGGAGACAAGCGCAAGCTTTTTTTTGCTTGGACCGGGACTATTTTAACCTTAAAGAACCCCTCCCTTGGTGACCACTGGAGAGAACCGGAGTCACCGCAGCAAATATGGTGTGTTCGCCTTTTTCTTGGAGCCCGGACAGGGAATGTGTTTTTCACTGGAAAAACCACTAATTGTAACCGACACTGAGAAGCAGCCCGGGCTAGCCTGCTTATGTAATTTTCCACAGTGCAGGCAGTTAACCTTATCATATCACCACCACCAGCGCATTATACATTTCTGTACCTCACTGTACAGCTGCTGCTGCTGCTGCTTTTTTTTTACGTTCACAAAGGACTGAAGGCTACTGAAGCATAATATTTATTTGAGAGGGGACGGTAATGAATAAGGCATTAAAATACAGCACAGTATGGTACGGAACAGTTGGGAATGTAAATATCGTTGCAGTCGTCGGGCAGAAACCTCTTATCTCTATAATAATCAGGGGTCTTCAACCTTTTCAGGCCAAGGACCCCCTAGCTGAGAGAGAGATGAAGCAGGGACCCCCTACTCTATATTGTATAACATTTTGTTTCAGATTCAACTTTTTTTTTGTTTACTTGGTACTGCTCTTTTCTCCCTCTACACCTATAGCCTCTTTGCCCAAAATAGCAGATCTACAAGCTCACAACGCCTCGCAGCGCGAGGCGTTGTGAGCTTGTAGATCTGCTATTTTTGGCTAAAGTTCTCCTCAGAAAAGGGATGCTAGGGTTCAAGTGGTTAATGTTAAAAAAAAGAAGATCATATCAAACAAAGATTTGGTGGACCCCCTGTAGTAACTCTGAGGACCCCCTATGGGTCCCGGACCCCCTGTTGAAGACCCCTTGTTCTAGCCTTTTGTGTTTTTTTCCGTAAATTGAACATACTACAGCATCACACAAAAGCATCAAAAGTAGCAGATCCGCAAGCTCAACACGCGGCACGAAGATTCAAACAATTCAAATAACCTCATAATATTATTATGAGGTTTCCACCCCGACAGAGACGATTATGATTCTAGCAAGAATGCAAAATTTTCGTCCAGAATGCCTGACAATAATGTAACAATAAAAACAAGATAACACAGAACGCAAGACGAAATACTAAGTTCAAAAACAGAACACAGAGTCCAATGTATAAATGAAACTAGACTTGAAATAACACGCTGTCTGTTTTAAGAACAGACTAGAATACAGACGGTAGCATTTAAATAAAAGAGAAAATAATCCCATCTCATATGGGACTAAACCCTCAAAAGAGTGTCACACTTGATGTGGGATGAAGTTTTTTTGTGTGTGTGTGTTTGCTATCGGATTTATGTCAAGTTCAAGTTCTGTGTCTCGTCTGTCTGTGGCGGGTGGGCGGGCGGATTATGCCTAAATATGGACATGACCGAGGTCAGCGTCAAATCTGCGTTGTCAGGGAGAGGGAGGGAGGGAGAGAGAGGGAGTAAGGTTATGTGTGTGCCGTCATAACAGAGCTCGCTCAGCGAGAGAGAGAGAGAGAGAGAGAGAGAGACAGACAGACAGACAGACAGAAAGAGTTATAGGGAGAGGGAGAGAGAGAGAGAGAGAGAGAGAGAGAGAGAGCCTATTTCACCCACGCATTAACCCGGCGAATGCTAGGTTACCGAAACCTGAACGCGCTGACCGATGCGCCACAAAGCGACACGTTGTCAGCACAACAACCCTGGCAACTCCACCCAAGCTGTCTTTTGCCGTTTAAATAAAAAAGACGGTTATGTCGCTTATTTATGTACAATTATATTGTCATACCAGGGACACGAATGAGCTCACATCTGCCTATAGGTTGTTTAAACACTGCTAAATACGGTAGAGGTAAATTCAGTTGCCAAAGACAGATTACAGATTACAGGGCAAGAAAAAAAGTACTGTAGATGAAGCATGATGGAAAGACATCACAGTCAAAAGCAACACCCGTAAGTTGGCAAAGAAATATACTGAGATATGCAATATACTAGACCAGTGGTTCTCAACCAGGGGTCCGGGGACCACCAGTGGTCCTTGAGGGAGTTCCAGGGGGTCCCCAGCCAAATGAATAGTTAGGAACCAAATTGACCCTTATGGGTCTGTAACTCTGAGAGTGTAACAAATGGAACCAAATGGACCCTAACGGGTCCATTTGGTTCCATTTGTACACTCTCAGAGTTAAATGAACACTAGCCTCAATCTCCAGGCTTTTATTGTTTAGTTTTGATAAAAAAATAAAAGCCTGGAGGAACGCGTCGGTGTACCCATGTATGGGAAGTGTTTTGTTTCCTCAACCAACCAGAGTGCAGTGGGCGTCGCTCGTAACGTTGTGTTAACGGGGCGGGGCTTTGACGGACAGATCGGTGAACCAATGGAGATCCGGCGCAATCTCTCCGCGCCTCTATACACCCGCCCCTCTATACCCCAAAAACAGGAGCGCTGGTGCAGCCTAAATGAACACTAATGATGATGATACAGTGTAGACTGGGACCCCCAATACACCTAAATGGTTGAGTCCCTGGCATATCTTTTCAAATGGGGGTCCGTGGGCTAATACGTGTCAATTTGGGGGTCCTTGACGCGAAAAAAAGTTGAAAACCACTGTACTAGACGATATAGAACACTGTACCCCCTCAGCGGTGGTAGCATCAGTGGTGGAAAGTAACTAAGTACATTTACTTAAGTACTGTACTTAAGTACAATTTTGAGGTATTTGTACTTTACTTGACTATTTCCAATATCCAATACTTTTACTTCTACTCCACTACATCTCAGAGGCAAATATTGTACTTTTACTCCACTACAATTATTTGGAAACTTTAGCTACTAGTTACTTTGCAGATATAAATGATTACATTAAAAAACATACATTAACCACTTTAACCCTATTTTATACATAGGATATTTGAAAATAGCCGATCTACAAGCTCACAACGCGTCGCATCGCGGCGCGTTGTGAGCTTGTAGATCTGCTAAATATTTAGTACTTTTACTTTTGATACTTTAAGTACATTTTGATGCCAATACTTTTGTACTTTTACTCAAGTAAATTTTTAATTCTGGACTTTTACTTGTGATAGAGTATTTTTATATTGCAGTATTGGTACTTTTACTTAAGTAAAGAATTTGAGTACTTTTTCCACCACTGGGTAGCATAGTGCAAGTACAAAGGAACAAAACAAGAGAGTGCACTGTAAGCCTGTCTGTACACATTACTTCACAAGAGGCATTCACAGTCATCATCATCATCATCATCTTGCTAAACTTAGAATAAACACGGAGCTGTTACAGTACAGTACGGCCTAAAGAAAACAGCAGTGTTGTGGTTTTCTTTTTGTGTATAACCTTAATCTGTCATTCATCGTATACAATTGTAAGCTCTCTGTGAACATTTCTTGCTCGACACATCTGATCCGTGTTCAGACGCACGGCGGTATTAACTGAACTGAACCTAACACTGGAGGCATGGCAGCTTTTTAACACATTGACTGCCAGGAGTTTATTCATAATGTACTCACCCCCTTGCCAGAGATTTGCGTTTTTTTTGTTGTTATTTTGTAATTTTTCATTCAAATATGAAGTCTGCCTGCGGTTTTAAACACATACGACAGATCGACCAGCAGAGAGCGGCAAATTGACACCTCGATCACTTGCTGACTCGCTCGACCCCCCTCCAAACAGGCTCAAACAGGCCATACGTCATAATAACCGGATGTGACTTTTCCGACAAGCGCCGATCGGGCTTCAGACCGTTGTGATACACAACGACGATGACTGTTAGTCACCCAGACTAAAGAAAATAGAAGTGGAGCTTCTCCGTTCGTTTTTTTATACCGTGTGAAAAAACAAGTTTTGGCCTAAAGAGCGCATTTTTCAAGCTAAAAAGCGGAAACCGGAAACGGAAAATCGCTGAAATTGCTTCCAGGTGAAGCGGACGGAGGTGAGTGGAAAAACGAAACTGATCTCGGAATGTAAATAAAACAGCGTGATCGTCTATTAACCGCGAATTAAACATTAGGACGCAGATCTGCGTCCTAGATTATTCTGGCAGCCCACGGTTTTATCTAATAGGACGCAGATATGCGTCCATGGCAGCTTATGTGTTAACCCATTAAGACCTGAAGCCGATTCTACATGTCTCCTAAATCTCAACAGTTTTTCGGAAAAAAATATAAAAAAGATATTTTCACGATTTTTCAAAAATAGCAGATATACAAGCTCATAGCGCGGCACCGAGTGCCGCGCTATGAGCTTGTATATCTGCTATTTTTGAATAGCCAAAGACATCTAAAGTGACACAGAAGCGTTCCAGGTATCAATGGGTTAAGATGCTGGCGTGTTGCGGTGTCATGTAGTTTCTATGCAAGATCTCAAGTAGAACATGACCGTCCTTTTGAGGGTTTCTTTTTTTTTTCTTCTCCCCTGCCCCACTTGCCACAAATAGCACGCTCCATTTTTAACATTTTTTTTTCTTATATTTTTCTATGACTTGGCTCGGTTTCTAAGGGGGGGGGGGGGGGGCAAACACAGCATACATCTCTCTAGACATCAAGTATTCAGCTTTCAACTCAAAGCCGCGCCTGCTCAAGGCCAAAATGAGCAATTTAAATTCTCCTCTCCTTCTTTTCTAGTGCATTGAGCTTATTTTGACCCGGGTTGTGTTCTGTCTGGGGCCTTTTCTTTTTTCTATTTCAGTCCGGTTCAGCATCATGGAGAACAACCACCTGCAGATCCGCGGAATCAAGAAGACAGACGAGGGAATGTATACCTGCGAGGCGCGCATCATCCCCAGGGGCGAAATCGATTTGAAAGACATCAAGGTCGTCGTCAACGGTGAGTGCTATGCATCTCTTTTTCCCCTACATCTCTCCCACACAACCCTGGCCTGCACCCTCTTAACCCATTGAGACCTGAAGCCGATTCTACATGTGTCCTAAATCCCAACAGTATTCTCAAAAACCTATGTTTCCATATCAGTGTTGCTCAAATGTCAAGGACTCCCAAAATTATATGTATTTTACTGCGGACCCCCATCAAAATATCTTGTTCCAGGAACCCCCCAGAAGCAAAGATTTGAGTTAAAAATGTTCGCTTTAAAAACATATATATTCAAAGATTTGCACACATTTTCACGATTTCTCAAAAATAGCAGATATACAAGCTATGAGCTTGTATATCTGCTATTTTTGAATAGCCAAAGTCTAAAATAATGCTTTTTTAGCTCAAATCTAAAAATGACACAGTTCCAGGTCTTAATGGGTTAAGCCATTAAGACCGGGAAAAAGCATCTGTCATTGTAGATTTGAACCACTTTAGCCATTATTCTATACTTTGGCTATTCAAAAAATAGCAGATCTACAAGCTATATGAGCTTGTAGATCTGCTATTTTTTGAAAAATCTTGAACATTTGTGGAAATCTTTGAATATATATATATATTTAAAGTGAACTTTGCTTCTGGGGGTCCCTAGAACTATTTTTTTTACAAATGTTCGCTTTAAAAGATATATATTCAAAGATTTGCACACATTTTCACGATTTTTCAAAAATAGCAGATATACAAGCTCACAGCGCGGCACTCGGTGCCGCGCTATGAGCTTGTAGATCTGCTATTTTTGAAGAGCCAAAGACATCTAAACCGACAGAGATGCGTTCCCAGATTCTAGTGGTTTAAGTCAGAGACTTAGCGTTCTCGCTACATATTGAAATGCAATCGAGCGAGGGGGTGGGGTGGGGGGGGGGGGGGGGGGGGGATTTAACAGAAGCTTTCTGTACACCAGCGGGTTCTCAAATTGCGGTCCGGGGACCCCCCAGAGGTCCTTTGAGGGAGTTTCAGGGGGTCCCTCCATTGCAGTGGTGAGATTCCTTCAAAGTTTATTTCAGATCCATAGTAAAAAAACAGCAAAAGTAGTAGATATACAAAACGCTGTGTTTTGAGCTTATAAAACACAAATAAGAACAAAACCATGTATCAGTTATGTCCTATAACCATGTGTTTGATGGTTTCAGTGTATTGTATTGTGTAGTGCATTGAGCTTATTCTGACCAGCGTTGCCAGATTCTGTGAGAGAAACAAGCAACCAGGTCTAGGAAAAAACAGCCCAAAAGAAGCGACTATGGGGCCACATGAGCACTTTAACATATACTATCAGCTATTTGAAAATAGCCGATCTACAAGCCCACAACGCGTCGCGATGCGACGCGTTGTGAGCTTGTACATCGGCTATTTTCAAATAAAATCTTGCGGGGAAATTATAATAATAAGTAGATCTGGCAACCCTGATTCTGACCCGGGTTTCAGCAAAAGTGTTTTAATGTCCTATAACCATGTGTTTGTATGGTTCCAGTGCTGCCCAGCATACGCACCAGGCAGTCGGAGGTGAACGCCACGGCGGACATCGGCAGCACGGCCCTGTTGGCCTGTGATGCAGATGGCTTCCCCGAACCCATGGTCACCTGGGCCCGGTAGGTGGAACTCTACTTTTTTTTTTTGTCATTGGCCCTATATCAGCGGTTCCCAATCGGGTTGGGCTGGGGCCCACGCACCTGACCACTTAACTCTCTCAGTGCCAAAACGAGAAATCCCGAGTTTTTTTTTTTAAATAAAAAAATATCATTATTATTTTTTATTTTATTTTTTGGAAAAAAAAAGTTCAGAACCCCAAGATATCATTATCTGAAGATTTGCAGCTCCATCCACTCTTTGTTTAACTTATAACTGAACTTATAGCTTCCTTCCTTCCTCCACTTTTTTTTTACTTTGAAAAAAAAAAATTTGCTGGCACAGTGTGAACATATTTTTTTATTTCATTGGCACTGAGAGAGTTAACAACGGCAGCCAATGTTAACCCATGAAAGACCTGAGGCCGATTCTACAAATGCCTTTTTTCAAATGCCTTTTTTCAAATGACTTTTTCCGTGCCAAGGACCACCCAAATTGTTATATTTGGCCATCTGAAAATGTTTTTTTAACACAGATTTGTGTTAAAAAATGCTAAATTATTCTCGATTTTTCAAAAACGTTCAAAAATCGCAGATACAAGCTTGCACCACTGCACGAAGTGCCCATGCTGTGAGCTTGTAGAGCTGCTATTTTTTAATATAGCCAACGCCAAAAATAGCCAGCAGGCAGCTCTACAAGCTCCCGACACTTGTAAATCTTGTCATCACTTGTGAAAAAAAACAACACTCTCTGTTGTCAGCCAGCCGCTGAAAATCACCACATGTTGCCGTGGAAACGTCCCACTAGCAATGCTAATGAGAATCACCGGTGACATTAAAATGATTATAAGGCCGCTGAGGAGTTCGATGGCGGGCGGCCACAGCTGTCTTTCCAGCGTGGTCGGGGGTTGGTTGACGGCCCCCGCGCGGGCGGTGTTGACGGTGCGCCCGCCCGCCCAGAGGTGCATTTGTTCAGACCTGGAGCGCAGGAGGGCGGTTCGAGACAGATGGGCGAGGGAATGGGAGAGAGCAGTGGTGGAAAGTAACTAAGTACATTTACTTAAGTACTGTATTTAGGTAACATTTTGAGGTATTTGTACTTTACTTGAGTATTTCCAATTTCCAATACTTTTACTTCTACTCCACTACATCTCAGAGGCAAATATTGTACTTTTACTCCACTACAATTATTTGAGAACTTTAGTTACTAGTTACTTTTCAGATATAAATTATTATATTATGAAACATACTTAAATAACCACTTTAGCCCTATTTTATACCTAGGCTATTTGAAAATAGCCGATCTACAAGCTCACAACGCGTCGCATCGCGACGCGTTGTGAGCTTGTAGATCTGATATTTTCAAATATATGTACTTTTACTTTTGGTACTTAAAGTATATTTTGATACCAATACTATTGTACTTTTACTCAAGTGAATTTTGAATTCCGGACTTTTACTTGTAACAGAGTACTTCTAGATTGCAGTATTGATACTTTTACTTAAGTAAAACATTTGAGTACTTTTTCCACCACTGGGAGAGAGCAGCAGGGGGAGAGGCTCTGCTTTTCCAAGGCCCACACCACGTCTGCAACCACTTTTTTTTCCCAAATGGTTTTGCCGATCCAAAGAAATCTATTATTCATCCGGGGGCCAGCGGGCCTGATTGTGAAGTCAAAAACAGAAACTGTTCCCTTCAGTTTGAGAATCATCTCGTATCATAGGGCATACTGTAGCAGTGGCGGCCATTTTGTGGTTCCACCGATCCCAAGCCCATCCTTTTGTCACATAGAGTTTTCCAAAAATATTTATAACAATTATTTAAAGCCTAGAATAACTTTAACTTCAAGGACCCCAGTTTTACATCCATTAGGCTACGGACCCCCATTTAATGGCATTTATATCTCTTGGGACCCCAATTCATATTGTAAAATCAATGTTAATTTAACCAAATGGACCCGTTAGGGTCCATTTGGTTCCATTTGTACACTCTCAGAGTTACAGACCCATAAGGGTCCATTTGGTGCCTAATCTATCATTTAGCTGGGGACCCCCTGGAACTCCCTCAAGGACCCCTGGGGGTCCCCGGACCCCACTTTGAGAACCAATGTGATAGACTATAATAAATACCCTTTGTTTTGTGGTTTTCAAATATTTTTTTTCACAGAATCAAATGTTTAATGGTCATGATGAGCTTGGATGGCTTGGCGAGGCGTTGTGAGCTTGTAGATCGGCTATTTTCACAATATGTGCCTGTTTCTGACATAACATTTGACAATTTAACCAATTTGGTATGGAAAAAGGTCTTAAAAGTCATTCAATTGTAACTATAGAAATGTGAAGATACCCTTTACACACTCATACATGTATGTTGGTTTGTTTACTGTTGAGTGAATACAAAAGTATAACAAAAATAATCCACAGCAATAACGTGGTCCTTGAGTCGGACGACAAGTACAGCCTGAACGAAGACGGCTCCGAGCTGATCATAAAAGACGTCAGGAAAGTCGACGAAGGCGATTACAACTGCATCGCCAAGAACAAGGCCGGAGAGAAGGCCGGCGAAGTCAGCCTCAACGTGTTTGGTAAGAGAATTGACTGTATTATTCCATTACTGTTTAGCTATACCAGGAGAGAAGGAGAAGCGTGTTTTTGTGGCGTTTGTTGTTGTTGGCCTTTCCCTGCTGTTATGGACGCGCACTGAATACGTTATCTAATGGTTGAGCACAAGGTTATGCAGCGCTAAGCACGCCGTTTTAACCCATTGAGACCTGAAGCCGATTCTACATGTCTCCTAAATCTCAGTATTCTGAAAAGAGTATGTTGAGTATCAGTGGTGCTCAATCTTTTTCATGTCAAGGACCCCCAAAATTATATGTATTTGGCCGCGGACCCCCATCAAAATATTTTGTTCCAGGGACCCCCCAGAAGCAAAGATTTGAGTTAAAAATGTTTGCTTTAAAAATATATATATTCAGAAGATTTGCACACATTTTCACGATTTTTCAAAAATAGCAGATCTACAAGCTTGTGCCGCGCTACGAGCTTGTATATCTGCTATTTTTGAATAGCCCAAAGTGTAAAATAATGCTTTTTAGCTGAAATCTAAAAATGACACAGTTCCAGGTCTCAATGGGTTAAACAGAAGCTTGAGGGTTGTTTTTTTTAACCACCTGAGTCCTATATCCTTCATTGTACGACAAATAGCAACAATAGCAGGGTTTTTTTATGCGTTTATTTATTCATTTATTTATTTATTCATTCGCTCATTTCAAAACATGGACGGCAGGGTTTAACCCTGGTTATACAGTACATTTTTACCAGTTGTAAATTGATGTGAGAATTGGTCTCTTAACAATATTGCTACCAATAGGGGTCAATTGTTTTCTGCAAAAAAATGGTAACAATATAGTTTTTGTTTTTTGTCTTTGCGTGACCCCATTGACCTCCACTTGCATCACAAACAAATGGTAATAGGTGTTGAGATCCCAGTTTCTTGCAAACAAACAACACGTGGTAGCCATCCTAAGTAGCCTACCGTAATAAGACCCCACCAAGGTTTCATTATTGTTACATCAGACATTGTAGCAGCGTTATAAAACACATACCGTATGTACAAGAACAGGGAAAACTAGAAAATGTGCTCCTCGGAGCACAGGTCTCCGCCAGTAGTGTTCCTGATTAATCCTGTCTTACCTCACTTCAAAAGAAATGATCTTTTGAAGTGACTCACCTATTTATAGGTCTCTATTTCATCATGCGTCTCGCTAGCCAATCAAAGCACACCCTTTCAACATATTGTCACGTGTCACGCGAAGCTTGACCAATGTTAGCTTGGTGGACACACGGAAGGACGAGAACGAAAGCATAGTCTGTCCTGGCGGAGACAATTAGAAGTAGGGCGTTAATTTACGAGAAAAAAAAAGAAAAAAAAACAGAAAGCGACAATCAGTGGTGTAAAAAGTACTCTGATATTTTACTTAAGTAAAAGTATCTATACGGCAATATACAAATACTCCGTTACAAGTGAAAGTCCGCAAATAAAAATTGACTTGAGTAAAAGTATAATATTATTGGTATCAAAATGTACTTAAAGTAAAAGTGCTAAAATGTTTGAAAATAGCAGTTCTGCAAGCTCACAACGCGTCGCGACGCGACGCGCTGTGAGCTTGTAGATCTGCTATTTTCAAATAGCGTGAGTATAAACTAGGGCTAAAGTGGTCAATGTATGTTTTATAATATAATAATTGATAATTGCAAAGTAACCAGTTACTCAAATTTTCTAATAATTGTAGTGGAGTAAAAAGTACAATATTTGCCTCTGATGAGATGTAGTGGAGTAGGAAGTAAAAGTACTGACAATTGGACAGACAAAATTGACCTTAAGTACAGTACTTGAGTACATGTACTTTAGTTACTTTACACCACTGGCTGATGATTCATGTTTTGTGTTGTTGTTGTCCAGTTCAACCCAAGATAACGTACCTGAACAACCAGACGGCGTCAGAGCTGGAGGAGCAGGTGACCCTGACGTGTGAGGCTTCAGGAGACCCCACGCCCAGCATCACCTGGACCTCCGGACGGAGGGTCTTCACCGAAGGAGAACAGGTATATACTGAGCCGTTTGACACTATGGTGCTCTCTGCCTCTTGTTCTATGTGACCTCCATCTCTGGTACTTTGAAGAAAAGTAAAACCTTTTATTTTTCCTTTAATCTTCTTAGAATTGTATTGTTTATTGTCACTTCACAGGTTTAGATAATTGGGTGAAATGTTTTCTTTCGTTTACTCTGCACCACCTCTCATCAGCGAAAATAGCCAATCTACAGGCTATCATGGTAGAAAGAGGACGCAAAGGTTACTGTTGTTGCTTACAGTACAAACAGTTAACAATGTCCTTTGTTTGTTATAATTATCATAATGTTATTTAACAAGGGAACCAGGAGACCTGGTACTGCCAGACCCCTAATGGTTGACTACGTCACAAAAAGCCTTAAAAAAGCCTTATTTATTTATGCCCATGTATGGACTTTTATAAGCCTTCACATGACGTGTCAGCCTGTGTATGCCCATGTATGGACAAAAGGGGGACAGACCTTTATGGCTGGGGCCTAAGGGAAAAGGGGGCATGCCCATGTATGGAGAAAACAGGTACAAATCCTCATGTAGGCCCAACCTCCTGGGTCTGGCAATAAGGTAGTCAGTAGCCTCACTTTTTAAAGAACCCACTTTTTAAAAAAAAAAGCCTTTGTACATCCTCCTAATTTGCACTACTGTATATCCACACTCTACACTCAGTATGGCGACACAGGGTATCTTCACGGCTTTCATTTCCGTGTGACTCACCGTTCTCATTTGAAGCTCCGTATTTCTTTCATGTTGAATGTACTAATGCAACCGTTTGCGTCTCAAAACAACCCTGAGTCGAGATGTTTATGCAATATATGCTGCTTATACGGTATATACTGTATAGAAATATATAAATATAGGACACACACACACACACACACACTGTATGTATGTAAAGTAAAACATGATTGCAGAGTTCCTTTGGCTCCTTCTGTGATTTGGGTTTTCAAAACACTATATTTGATGCTGCAGGACAAACTCTCTCCCGTGCTCGCTTTCCCACACACACACACACACACACACACACACACACACACACACACACACACACACACACACACACACACACACACACACACACACACACACACACACACACACACACACACACACACACACCAGCTTTCTGACTAATCATTAGCACTTGGAGAGGCTGGAAACCGTTCTCTGGGGAATCGGAGTTTGAAGTGAAAGTGAGTTTTGCACTTAAGGCAAAAAGGTTGAGGGAGAAAAAAAAGAAAGCCAACAATTTATCTCAGATGAAAGTTTAACCATTTGAACAGGGACGTGCACAGATAGACTCTAGGTGGTCTAGAGCACCTGCCCTTTGCCCTCTTGACCAGAAGTGCCTTTTTGAAAAAAAGGGCACTTTTTTTTCTCCAGTTTACAGCAGGGGTCTTCAACAGGGGGTCCGGGACCCCTAGGGGGTCCTCAGAGTTACTACAGGGGGTCCGCCAAATCTTTATGTGATATGATTTTTCTTTTTACCATAACCACTCGAAACCTAGCATCCCTTTTCTGAGGAGAACTTTAGTCAAAAATAGCATATATTTTTGGCAAAGAGGTATAGGTGTAGAGGGAAAAAAGAGCAGACCAACTAAACAAAAAAAAGTATAATTTACTTGAGCTCCTGCCCCTCAAAATGTCTGTGCACGCTACTGATTTGGCTCAAGTGTGTGTGTGGGGTGGATACGCCGATTTGTACAGTATGATTGAATTTGTGTTTATTATGTACTTGTACAGTGGGTGACCATTGACTTTGTCGTTTTTTTTCATTCTTCTCATGCGTTTCATGCAGGGCATGTATGATTTCCACTCTGTGCCACTAGGGGCAGCAGCGGTCTACTGCCTACAGCTGCCTACAGCCCACAGCAGACAGCAAGAATATATTTGTTACTAGTATACTGTATATCCTCTCCAAACTGTACATACATTACTTTACACTTTTGTATTATGTTTTGACACTTGCTTTGGAAAATGTAAACGTATGTTTTATCATGCCAATAGCTCATTTGAATAGCAAAATTGTTTGTTTTGGGGTTTTTAGGCACTGTTTTTCCTAGAAAGACAGAGAAAGATCCTGTCTGTTGCTTACAGTACAAGATGTGACATTTATATTAAGCAAAATATTAAGCAAATAAAGTTAGATAGCATGATGCTGAGCTTAACATTAGTTTAATTTTAACGTCTTAATTGATAAAACGAGACGGGAAAATAAACGTATTTTTTTCTCTTGCCAATAGCTCATTTGAATTGACAAATTGTATTTCTGTGGTGGTGGTTCAGTGGCACTATATATATATATATATATATATTTAATATATACTGGGGTCATACGTTCTGTGCTTTCTGTGTGTGCACTTATGCCGTGTGTCTCTTTCTTTGAGCGGGGGGGGGGGGGGGTCTATCAAGGCAGGCTATTTGTTCAGATGCAATTTCAGCGTGGCTATTAAACAGGCAAAAAAATCTGATCTACAAGCCCACAAAGAGTCGCGATGCAACTCTATTTTCTAACATTTTAGTCTATTTTTGGCAGAGAGAGAGAGAGAGAGAGAGAGAGAGAGAGAGAGAGAGAGAGAGAGAGAGAGAGAGAGAGAGAGAGAGAGAGAGACACACACACACAGAGAGAGACACACACAGAGAGAGAGAGAGAGAAATTAATATAATATAGGCCTACTATATATACTTTACTCGTAACAGAGTAGGCTACTTCTACATTGCAGTATTGATATTTTTACTTAAGTAAACTGCAAACCAAAAAACTCTTCAACGACATGTGCTCCTTGTCCAGTCTATTCATCGCTAAACCGGTTATGTTAATTATCTCTCTCTCTCTATACAAAGACAAAGTCTCTTTTATCCAGATGCGCTCTCTCTCTCTGTCTCTCTGTACAAAGACAAGGTCTCTCTCTGAGAGAGAGAGAGAGAGAGAGAGAGAGAGAGAGAGAGAGAGAGAGAGAGATGCATCAAAGTAGGGGTTCTCAATCTTTTTCAGGCCATGACCCCCCAAAATAACCATATTGGGGACCCCCATTTTGCGTGTGCGGCTTTCATCATCAATTTAAAAATAAAGATGATCGGATCATCTGTGAAGCATTTTCATATACGCTGCTGTCTCGTTAAAACCAGCTGCGGGTGAATATTATCCAACACATCACCACGGTTAACGCTACGTTCATGTTTACTGCATTACATTTGTAACAACAGCATAATATTGGGTTGTGCAGGTGAGATTTCGAAAAATCTTCAGTGAATGCTTTTAGGGACTATGCCTAGGCCTACATAGAATGTGGAGGGAGAAGGGTACCAGCTGCACTTGTACCCCTTATTAACTGTAATATGCTCATTCCATGCAGCTCGGCAGAATGCGTGTGGCATGCACGTGCACACATAGACATCAAAGGGGGCTTGAGCCCCTGCCCTTTTGTCTGTCGGTAAAAAGTGCCCTTGTCTCCTCTGACTGTAAACTGTAGAAACCCCTGCGTGCGCCCGTTGGCCTCGCACCTGCAGTAAAGCTTACTTAATTGAGCCCCGTGCCGTGCAGTGCTCGCGCAGAATTATAGTTGATTTACAAGCTCACAACGCGTCGCAACGCCAGGCATTGTGAGCTTGTTGATCGGCTATTTTTTGTGTGCGCGATACCGCCCGGCAAACGAAGTATATTATACACTATCGAAACCTAACTGAGGGCACAACTGAACGCAGTGAATGCACGCAGAACACGGACCAATTGTTTGAGACAGATTAGGTATGTATGGACAAAAAAAAAATATATATAGCTGTTAATTTGAAATTACTTGTCAAGCAGGAGCCTATATATATCTCTCTCTCGCTCTCTCTCTCTGTGTCAGCAGCAGTGGTGGGAAAAGTACTCAATTTCTTTACTTAAGTAAAAGTACTCATTATACAGAAGAATAAGTGGCGTCGTTAGGCGGGGGCTTCGGTGGCTATAGCCACCAATGTTTTATCCAAAGCCACACAATAAAAAAAATTATTTAAAAAAGTTTTTTTTTATATTTTTTTTATTATATATCTATAACCCTAACCCTAACCCTAAAACCGAAATAAAGTAACAAAAAACGGGTAAAAAAGTACCCGAATCCGACGAATATCCGCAAAATTTTGCGCAGGGGGGACACATGCATGTGCCCTTTTGAAATTCCAGCCCCTGCCTCTCCAAATCTCTCTGCACGTCTCTGCGTGTGCGGCTTTAGTTTGATGAACATTGAACCTCATAATAACATCACTCCGTTCGCGACTACATACAGAACGTGTGTCGGCTCTGATGTTTATTAGACATATGGACCTCCGCTCAGGTCCTGGAATCCAGAGCCTTATGTCAAGACTTGGCTGCGAGCACATCGCACGGCAGAAAGCACAAAAACCAAAGTGGCACAGCCTGTCATGTCAGATAACCCCGACCCACTTTGGCAGTTTTTATAAGACAGGGGTTATTGGCGTCTTTTTGGTTTGTTTTATTTTATTTCCTCGTTTATACTTATTTCCTCCTCAATATTGTTTAAGAATTAATGTGCTATCCATGACATGCTGTCACCAGTTTACCAGTTCACTGTCTGTTATTTAATGATGATCGAATATTGGCTAAATGTTTACAATTTCTTCTGTCCAAACAATGAAAAGCACTAAGAAAAGGCAAGTGAGTCTCTCTTTAATTAAGCATGATGAGCCATGTGTTTTCCACAAAACAATTGAATATCATTGAATATAATTGCACCCTTGTCATACTACTATGTTATTAGCTTTCAGTAGGCCACCACAGGCACAGACAGTGCGTTTTAGCGCAGCGCGGCCTGGCGCAGCGCGGCGGAGTGGTTGCGTGCGGGGGGTCGGGGGGCTTTCGTGGGAGGGGGGGACGGGTGGATCAGAGCTTAACCCTAAAACCGAAATAAAGTAACAAAAAAAAAACTCCAATCCGCTCAAGAACCTTGCTCCCCCACTTCCAAAATTAGCACTAGCCTACAACACTGGCCCAGTCTCTTGCCAAACCGGTTATGTTAATGATTATTCCAAATAAGCCAAGTGAGGAACTCTGCTATCAGGTTCCCCCTCCCCCCTACAGTACCTCTGTAGGCCTATCTCTTCTATCAAAGTATTTGTTCAGATACAAATTCAGAGCGGCCAATTTTGATATTTTTAATGCGCCTACATGAAGTTAGAGGGATGGGCAGAAATGGTGTAGGCCAGTGGTTTTCAACCTTATTGGCCAGTGGTTTTCAACCTTATTCCCATCAAGGACCCCCAAATTGACACATATTAGCCCAGGGACCCCCATTTGAAAAGATATGCCAGGGACTCAACCATTTAGATTTCTTGGGCGTCCCAATCTACACTGTATCATCATCATCAGTGTTCATTTAACTCTGAGAGTGTACAAATGGAACCAAATGGACCCTGACGGGTCCATTTGGTTCCATTTGTACATTAAGAGTTACAGACACATAAGGGTCAATTTGGTTGCTAACTATTAATTTGGCTGGGGACCCCCTGGAACCCCCTCAAGGACCACTGGTGGTCCCCGGACCACTGGTTGAAAACCTCTGGTGTAGGCTATTTTCAACTGTTAATGGGTTTTTCTTTCTTCACAAATTAATTCTACTTTGTTGTACAACAGTGTCCCATAAAAGTAGCGAAAATAGCCGATCTACAAGCTCACAAAGTGTTGCATCATGATTTGAATTCCGACTGAAAACGCCACCCTTGCGTCTCCGTGTGTACAACCAAATACGCATCTTTCCTGCACCGATGACGCTTGGGGCTTTTACAGCGCTGCTCCTACACTACCACCGTCAGCAACAAGTGGACATGGAGTAAATGTACTTAGTTACTTTCCGCTTAGTTACTTTCACGTGCATATAAATGAGCCACGCGGTCTTATAAGAATGAAAACAAACGCCTCGCTGTTGGCCATGGATCACATGACGGTCGTCTGTTACGGTCATGGATGAACTCAAAATGTTACTTGAGTTCAATCAAAGTAAAAGTGCAAAAGTATTGGCAAATAAATGTTTGATAATAGCTGATCTACAAGCTCACAATGCGTCGCAATGCATTGTGAGCTTGTAGATCGGCCATTTTCAAATAGACTATATGAAATAGGGCAAATAATGTATGTTTTATAATGTAATGATTTATATCTGCAAAGTAACTAGTAACTAAAGCGTTCAAATAATGGTAGTGGAGTAAAAGTACAATATTTTCCTCTGAGATGTAGTGGAGTAGAAGTAAAAGTAAAAATAGCAGGTCAGCATGCTAATAGCGTGAGATTCGAACCCGGGTCGTAAAATCGCCGGACATCAGTTTTAACCGCTACACTAACTGGATTATTTCATTTATGGACGAAAGAGGTAGAATACTACTATACAGAAATTGATGCGAGAAAAAAACAACATATAAGACGTCTGTCTGTCTGTCTGTCTGTCTCTCCACGGACTTTTGAGACAGACAGACAGACAGACAGACAGACAGACAGACAGACAGACAGACAGACAGACAGACAGACAGACAGACAGACAGACAGACAGACAGAAACCAATGTGTGTCTGAACATTTCTAAAATGACAGAGATGCGTTCCTGACTGCCCGACGCTGAACAGAAAACCCAATTTAAACGCTCTAAGCACACGTAATTATTGCTAGTTATTATTATTATTATTAATAATAATAAAAGACATCTATCTGTCTGTCTGTCTGTCTGTCTGTCTGTCTGTCTGTCTGTCTGTCTGTCTGTCTGTCTGGCTGTCTGTCTGGCTGTCTGTCTGTCACAAAAAAAGTGACTCCAAAGCGGCACCTTGTGGTAGTATTTGGAACTTAAATTTACTGCAAAGCGGGTGAGGCAAATGAGTGAAGTGATACTCTTATGAAAAGCGACAAAGTCAATGGTCACCCACTGTATATTATAAGTATAATGCATGTCAGAAAAAAAAAGAATATTAGGAATCGGGAATCGGAATCGTTAGGAACCAGAATCGTCAAGAGGTAAGGAATCGAAACCGTTAAAATCCTAACGAGTCCCAACCCTAATTGTGAGCTTGTAGATTGGCTATTTTTTGGCAAAACACATTTGGTGTAGACGGGGGGTAAAAAGTGGTTCAAGTACAGTTGCAACTCAGGTCCGTTTTGCTAAGACTAGAGGATTTAAGTGGTTAACCCATTGAGACCTGAAGCTGATTCTACATGTCTCCTAAATCTCAACAGTATTCTGAAAAACATATTCTATATCAGTGGTGCTCAATTTTTTTTCATGTCAAAATGATATGTATTTGGCCACCGACCCCCATCAAAATATTTTGTTCCAGGGACCCCCCAGAAGAAAAGATTTGAGTTAAAAATGTTCTCTTTAAAAAAATACATATTCAAAGATTTGCACACATTTTCACGATTTTAGCAGATCTACAAGCTCGTAGCGCGGCACTCGGTGCCGCGCTATGAGCTTGTAGATCTGCTATGTTAGAATAGCCCAAAATGTAAAATAATGCTTTTTTAGCTCAAATCTAAAAATGACACAGTTCCAGGTCTTAAGTGGTTAAGGGACAAGAGTCGTCGTAATCAACGCAGCGCTCACGTCACTCGCAGTGCAGCTGCTGTGATTTCCCAGGTGTCCCATCGAGAGATCACCTTCAGTCCTCCTCCATCAGATCACACACCAAATTATAGCTGCTGCTGCTCTCATGGTGCTGCTTGAACATCAAACTGAAGCACATAAGTGTGGATGCCGCTGTGCACCCAGTGGTGGTGGGAAGAAGTACTCCCGATATTTTAAGTAAAGGTAGGGTAAGTGATATTTTTTGGTTAAAACAAAAAGTATTTTGTTAAAAGGTTAAAGCACTATATTCTGATAGTAATCATTGCTATAGAGTGTTTGTTCAGTAACAGGAGTCTCCCCGTCTCTCCAGCTCTTTAATAAACAGAAAATACATTTTCCGGTAGGTGTCAAAATCTCAGCCAATCAGGAGAAAGTACCCATTTTTAAGCTTAATTTGTATAGTGTTCCAGTTCCAAATTTGCCTGCTCATTTCTTAGTGTCATCACTTCCAATTTCACTTGTTTAATCTATATCCAGATTGAGTTCTCTGTCCTGATTGGATAAAACTAGAAGCTCGCCCCCGCTACGCGGGGGCTCGCGTCTAGCCCGCGGCCACGCCCACGTAGCGCCCGCGGCCACTTGGCAACTCATATAAGTGGCGTAGCGTCATGAGGGTCAGTGGGGCCGTGGCTCGGTCAGTGAAGACCCTGTAGTGCGGATGATATGTGGCATAGAGGGGCAGATTGTAAATCCCCAGAGGAAACATCCGTGGGGTACCATTGGTTCAGCGATGTGTGCGGTCGCCCTGCGGCCCCTCCTCCTCCACCAATGTGCAGTATTGAGAGCCCTGACGTCACAACAATTGGAGCGATGGGCACTGCACTGTGGTTGGTTAGGGTACACCTAGGGCCCAGGTAGAACCCAGTTAAAGCCTGCATGGGCAAACCCAGGTAGGACCCGCCTTGGTCCCACATAAACATGGGTAGTTGGGGCCCACCTAAGGGCCAGGTAGAAGCTACTTATAGCCTGCATGGGCATCGCAGTTGGGACTGACGTGGATGCCGCTGACATTGCTGACATGGGGTCCATATGGTTTAGCCCACCTTGAAACCATATGGGAACTACGCTGGCATGCTGGCTGTAATGCAAACGCTGCATCATACCTGCAGTGTGTAGTTTGATGTTGTGTGTGTAGCAGATATACCTGCAGTGTGTAGATCAATATCCATATGAAAGTCAATGCCCAGCAGTTTTTTTTTTCCCCAGCAGAGTTTCTAGTGTCTCTGTGTCTCTCTGGAAGAGGTTGCACATGAACTCTGCAGCCGCACTGAGGCGCTCCAACACAAACACTCTGACATTAAGCTGCTTCACACAACAAACATCAGCACGACGCTGCTGTTTGTCCAAAAGACACAATATCTCCTCTCCCACCGACGTCATGTGTTCATTTATCGACAGCCGTACAGACTCCTTTTGACACATTTTACCTCGTTTATCCAGCTCTCACTGACTCATCGGGCTGTTATTTTGCTGCGATCAAGTCAACGATGTGAGAGATTAGCTATCACAGACGGACGGACAGGGGGTGAAACATAGTCTTGCGCCATGCCTTTCGGCCTGGCGGAGACAATGAAAAAAGGAAAGTAAAGGAAATGAGCATTTCTGCAACAAAAGTAGTCAACAAACTATACTATGAAAACATGGGCCACATTGTCAAAGAATGTAAGAAAGAGGCAGTCATGTAGAAAATAGCCGATCTACAAGCTTACAGCCTCTCAACGTGAGGCGTTTTGAGCTTGTAGATCGGCTCTTTTCACAATATGTACTTGTGGAACGGAGTCAAACAGAATGGGGGGGTCCCCAGATCAAGTACGTTTATTTGGGGGGGGGTGGGGGGGGGCGTGAAAGGGTTGATAAGCACTGCTGTAATCGGAGCGAAATTATCTGAAATTACTACATGACCATAATGCAGCCTAACATGCGTTGCACGGGGCGGTCCTGCCATTACGTTAGTTACTGTAGTTGCTGTGGAGCTATATAGTTCTCCAGAAGACACACACAAACATACACCATCTACAATGGACTAACTGAGCAGCAATATTGACATTCACCACACGAACGTGCATTGTTGACAAAGTGATTGCACAGCCGCTGCAGGCATGACAAGCACGTTAGCGTTAGCGACATGGCAGCTATCACAGCGCCCTGTCCGTCGTCGCTGGGACTGACTGTCATGGCTACAGCAGTAACAGCAAGCTGTCTGCGATGCCATTGTCTGGAGACTGCTCTTAGCGTGACACGACCAATGAGAGTGAGCGCTGTAGTTGTTGCTAAGATACGGTGGCGTCTCTGCCCCATAGCTTGTAGATCTCTCACGCATGATTGGCGTAGGCTGCGTTGCCAGGTCTGACTGTTTGTATAAGCGATTTTGGGCTTATTTGGGTGCACTTTTGGGCTCGTTTCCATAGACCACGGCAGCGCTTATTTCTTTCCCGTGACCGATGTGGCAAAAAAAGTGCAAAACGAACCATCCGGAAGTAAATTGCGAGATGAAATATATAGCAGTTTTTGATTATTAGAGAAGGAGACACATGTGAAGGTTGAAAATGAAAGGTAGTAGATTATATAGTTTTTCATGAGGGATTTTTGTAGCAAGTTGTGAGAGAATTGGGCCACTCCTGTGGGCGGGGGGCTGATTAGAACCATTGGGGTTTGAAAGGAGACGCTCTCTGTTTGAGTGGAAAGATATTAAATGAAACTGAAACTGAAACGAAAATGCATTTTCTGTTTTATAAAGAGCTGGAGAGACAAGGAGACTCCTAATACTGAACAAACACTCAAACAAACACTATAGCAATGAGTACAATCAGAATATAGAGCTATTTAACACTTATTTTAACCAAAGAAAATCACTTACCCTACCTTTAAGTAAGAGTAGCAATTCCACAAGGTAGAAATACTCTGTTTACAAGTAGAAGGCTTACATTCAAAGTTTTACTCGAGTAAGAGCGGAAAAGTATTGGTATCAAAATATACAGTACTGACTACCAAACATAAAAGTTAGCTACTCGTAATGCAGAATGACTCGTTTCGCTTTCTTTTCCTTCTTTTAAAAAATACTATAGCAGATCTACAAACTCACAATGCAATGGAATTGATTGATTGATTGAATATTTTAATTAGACAAAATCAAAAATGTAAACAGCACAATTACATTTATAATACTTTGTCTAAAAGGTCCGTCCAAATTCAATTCAATCTTTATTTCAGACCTAGGAAGATCCATATCACAATAATACAACACCACACAATAAAAACAGGGAAAAAAAGGGGAAAAAAACTGCAAATAGCCCACATTGTTCAGTTTCTGACATACAGACATGTGCGCCAATGGTTCCACAGTCTAGAGGTGAACCTGACAGAACTGCGTGTTGGGTCCGTTATGACAGCGATTATGTCATTTACTGACTCAGATGCTCTACACCAGTGGTTCTCAAACTTTTTCATGTGAAGGACCCCCAAATTGACACTTATTACCCCACGGACCCCCATTTGAAAAAATAAGCCAGGGACCCCAATAAGAGAAGGTTTTCACGGCTCTCTAGCAGTGATTCTCAACCATTTTAATTTCAAGGACCCTCAGTTTAACATGCATTAGGCTACGGACCCCCATTTAATGGCATTTATACCTCTGGGACCCCAATTCATATTGTAAAATCAATGTTAATTTAACTCTCAGAGTTACAGACACATAAGGGTCCATTTGGTTCCTGTCCATCCTTTAGCTGGGGACCCCCTGGAACCCCCTCAAGTACCCCTGGGGGTCCCCGGACCCCACTTTGAGAACCAATGCTCTACACATAAACCTATACATAAGGTTGCGTAGCACAGCAGCACAGGTGGGTACCCCCCAACACTAACAAACATCTGGCTTGCACTGGAGCTTCTTGGAGCTCTCAGCAGCAGCCTCATGCAGTCATTATAGGCCACTGTAAGGCGTCTGATGCTACCTTGCCTGTAGCGACTCCAAAGGTGGGCAGTATACAGTGGTGTACAGAAGGATCTAAACAGAGAGATCTTCACAGGTACAGAGCACATGCTAAATTTGCGACACAGCATGTTTGCTTGGGCATACAGCAGCAAAAAAAGTCATTGCGGTCTTGTTTCCATTGGGGTCCTTGGTATTCAATTCATAGATATATACTGTATAGTAGCATTATAGCATAATATAGGAATGCATTGTGAGGTTTTAGTTCTGCTATTTTCAAATACACAAACCATGAAATTGGGCTGAGGCGGTTAATGTATGTTTTGTAATAATCCCGATCTGCAAAGTAACCATAACTGCTGTTATCAAGCAACGTAGTGGCGTAAAAGCAAGTAAGTACAGTAAAGGCTACCTCAGAATTGTACTTGTACAGTACAGCAGTGGTTCTCAAACTTTTTCATGTCAAGGACCCCCTAATTGACACGTATTAGCCCGCGGACCCCCATTTGAAAAGATAAGCCAGGGACCCCCCATAAGAGAAGGTTTTCACGGCTCTCTAGCAGTGATTCTCAACCATTTTAATTTCAAGGACCCCCAGTTTGACATGCATTAGCCTACGGACCCCCATTTAATGGCATTTTTATCTCTGGGACCCCAATTCATATTGTAAATCAATCAATGTTAATTTAACTCTGAGAGTGTACAAATGGAACCAAATGGACCCGTTAGGGTCCATTTGGTTCCATTTGTACACTCTCAGAGTTACAGACCCATAAGGGCCCATTTGGTTCCTATCCATCATTTAGCTGGGGACCCCCTGGAACCCCTTCAAGTACCCCTGGGGGTCCCCGGACCCCACTTTGAGAACCGATGCAGTACAGTACTCGAGTAAATGTACTCAGTTACTTTGCACCACTGTTTGTGTGCACATAAGAGTGGCGCCGTAGCAGGGTTATGCGTCTTTGTCACGCTCCGCTTTAAACAGCCATTTCCTCCTTCATATCCTCCAGGGACCTTTTGAAGATAACGGCCCAGCTTAGAGCTCCAGGTTGTTTGTCTTCTTTTGCCGAACGCTCTCCTCATGCTCCGGCTTAACCCGTTAAGACCGGGAACGCAAAAATAGCAGATATACAAGCTCATAGTGAGCTTATGGATCTGCTATTTTTTTTTTTTTTTATCTTGAAAATGTGTGCAAATCTTTGAATACGTATTTTTTAAAGCCAACATTTTTAAGCTCAAATCTTCTGCTTCTGGGGATTCTACAAATGTCTTCTAAATCCTAACCGTTTTTTTTTTTAAACTTATGTTGCTATAATCAGTTGCTCTCAAACATTTTCATGTCAAGGACCCCCCAAAATGATATGCATTTGGCCGCGGACCCCCATCTCAAAATATTTTGTTTCAGGGACCCCCCCACAGAAGCAAAGATTTGAGTTAAAAATGTATATATAATATTCAAAGATTTGCACACATTTTCACGATTTTTTTCTCCAAAAATAGCAGATATACAAGCTCATAGCGCGGCACTCGGTACCGCGCTATGAGCTTGTATATCTGCTATTTTTGAATAGCCCAAAGAAATCTTGAAAATGACACACAGATGCGTTCCCGTTCTTAATGGGTTAAAGACTTGTTCAATCTCGACGTCGTTGTTGTTGTTGTTGTTACTGTAGCCCCAGCAGCTCCTGATAGAGAATCGATTGTATTATTTTTGTGTGTGTGTGTGTGCGCTTCTTATCCGGGGCCATTAAAATAGCATCGTTTTTGCAACAAAAAAAAAACATCGGATCTGACAGCATGCGACGCGTGCGCGCACGTGAAAATAATACCGCGGATAAGACGGGATTAGTCACTTGACTTCAGAGGGGTAATTTTAATGCTGCAAATGCAGTCCACGCCGGCATTACGCATTACCTTAATACGCTCATAATTACCCTCCTGCCTCAAAGGCAGGCCTGGGATCAAGACTACCACTCCCTCTATTTGCATTTTTTCACAAAGTGCCGAAAAAGTCAATTAAACCGTGTTTTTTGGATATTCAAACCGAGTTGTCGAAACGCGATCGACAAATAGGTGTGTGTGTGTGTGTGTGTGTGTGTGTGTGTGTGTGTGTGTGTGTGTGTGTGTGTGTCTGTGGAATAATGCCACTTGTGCTCAACCTGTGGGTTTGGGGACCACAAGGGGTCCCTCACGGGTCTGTAACTCTGAGAGTGTGCAAATGGAACCAAATGGACCCTTACGGGTCCATTTGGTTCCATTTGCACACTCTCAGAGTTAACGTTTTTTACGCTGGGGTCGCAGAAATAAAACATTGTATCAAATGGGGCGTCCGTGGTCTTTAATGCCGGGGTTTCTCAAAGTGGGGTCCGGGGGACCCCCAGGGGTCCCTGGAGAGGGTCTCAAACTCAGTTTAACCACTTTAACCCTCTATATACAGTACATCGACCTTTTGAAAATAGCCGATCTACAAGCTCACAACACGTCGCATCAAAATCCTGAAACATCTTGTATGGGGGGGGCGAGGTCCCTGGCACAACATATTTTCAGATGGAGGGGGGGGGGGGGGTGCGGGCAAATACATATTAATTTGGGGGTCCTTGTCATGAAAAGGGTTGAGAACCACTGCCCTAATGCATAATATCAAACTGGGGGCCCTTCAAATGGAAAAAGGGTTGAGAATCACTGCGCTATATCATAGACTGTAAAAAATGAATGGACAAAGCCACTCCCCTGCTTTCTACAGACCGAAAATGAAGCCGATAGTTCAGGAACTCAAACGCTATTGGTTGAGACCAGACATGTGACCAGGGAACCGGAAAACAACCCCCAAAGAATGCTATTGGTTGGGTAGCTTGTCAATCAAGAGCGGGGCGGGGAATGAATGCTATTGGTTGTGTAGGTTGTCAATCAAATCATCCCGCCCCTCCTGGAGCATAGCCTACTTTATCGTCAATTATAGAATAAATGGGACCATAATTTAGCAAAACGCATATCATGATGATTGAAAGGAGACTTTAAACTAGCGACTGGAAGCATATAGAATTTATGACAATTTTTATTACGGTAAGAAAATCTAGTCTAAAGTTTGTCAAAAAACCCATTCACTTGGGTTAAAATAAATTCTTTCTGACACTGCAGGTCTGTGCAGGGTAAAACAGTGCCACACTCTGGCCATTCATAAGCTTCCGTGTTGGGCTCATCGTAAATATCCAAGCCTTGGCCCTTGTGCTATAGACCCCTTAACAGACGACGTCATACTGGCTGCGTGCAGCCAGTATGCGCGCAACGAAACCCATTATATCAGGTCTCGTTAGGACGCGTCTCACTAGCCAACACACACAAGAGGGGGTTGGGGTGTGCTGAAACCAGTGCACCCCGAAACAGGTTGGGAATTGATTGCGTGAAACAATCACCTGTGCGTCCAGGCTCAATGTTAGTAAACAAATAATTGGTCTATATCATGCTATTCTTGAAGGCACCTTCAGATTAGGTGCTTCTCTTGAGACACCGGGGGGAGTGGTGTGGGGAGCCACGCTCACGCTGGCCTACTTTGTTTCACATGTTCCCTGCAGTAGCGCGTGGAAGTAGGTGAGATAGAAGGAGTACTGTATGTTAAAGGTGAGGCAAGTGATATTCTAACTTAAAGGGACAGTTCACAAACCAGGCAGGTGACAGGTGTGTGTGTGTGAGTAATCAAGGAGTCCTTGCGAAGAAGTGAAACTCTAAGCAAAAATGCTCAGAATACTTCCAGCTCGTCTGAAATATAATGAATGAAATGTATGGATATAGTGTTGTCAAACGATACGAGCTCAGAGGTATGAGGAATCCATGGCTCTGATCATTCTTTCTTTTTTTTATATAACGGTGGGGATATAGTTTTATCCCTGCTTCTGGTCAGACTGAATTAAATACAGCCAATTCCTTTTTCGGAAACCTGGAAGGTCTGATATGTTTGACACAATTGAATTGAAAATGTACATAGGCTACCACTTTAACCCGCTGGCGTCAATATGTTTGCCCAAAAAAAAATCATCAACCGTACAAGCCGTATTACGACGCGTCATGATGCGACGCCTTGTGAGCTTGTAGATCATCTATTTTCGCTATTTGTCGTACTATGAAGTACGTATATATAGGGCTAAAGAAGTGGTTAAGAAAATGCGCCCCCTCTGTTTTTATTTTATGATTCATTCTTTTTTACAAATTGAAGGTCTCTGCATGGGGACTTAAAAACGTGTCTTGTCAGCCGACCAAGAATTTCAACTAATTAATTGAGTTTAAATATTTTTTGGGGGGTTGGCACACTTTGCTTGGCAAAGTCTAAATGAGCCTTTTAAAGTGGAAACTGTTTGTCTAGAGCCCTCACCATCGCGTCCTTCTTATTCATTAAAAGTACTGTCACCGCCAACATGCCCAGTCACTCCGCAGAGATATGAGCGCGGCGCCATATCCACAGGAATCATCTTTGCACGTTTAACACGGTAATTGAATTAACATAATTAACACATTAGCTCCACTCTGTTTTTTTTTCTCCCACCAGTCAAGCCACGAACTATAGCTCCAAAAGTTGTCAAGTAAAGAATTCCTTTCATCCGAATAGATTGCTTAACCCTTTAAGACCTAAGACGCATCTGTGTCATAAGATTTCTTTGGGCTATTTTTTTGAAAAATCATGGGGTTATTTTACAAAAAATGTAAAGCAATTTTTAAAGCAAACGTGTTTTACACACATCTTTGTTTCTACAAATGTCTTCTAAATCCTAACAAAAATCCTAAGAAAAAACGTATGTTTTGCTATAATATCAGTGGTTTTCAAACTTTTTCATGTCAAGGACCCCCAAAATTATATATTTGACCACGGACCCCCATCTCAAAACATTTTTTTCCAGGGACCCCCAGAAGCAAAGATTTGAGTTAAAAATGTTCGCTTAATTTTTTTATATATATATTCAAAGATTTGCACACATTTTCACGATTAAAAAAAAATAGCAGATCTACAAGCTCGTAGCGCGGCACTCGGTGCCGCGCTACGAGCTTGTATATCTGCTATTTTTGAATAGCCTAAAGTGTAAAATAATGCTTTTTTTTAGCTCAAATCAAAAAATGACACACAGATGCGTCCTCAGGTCTTACTGCGTTAAGGACACGTCACGTTGAAGCGAAAACAGTACGTCCTTTCCAATTAATCGTCCCTCATTTATCTCTGACAATTAACAAACGCTGTCATACGGCACCGAGGCACTCTTGTCTGTGTTATTGAATCTCTCGCCTTTCTCTAACGGGGGAAGAATTCACCTGGAAAAAAGAAAAAGAAAAAGGAAAGAAACTCTTTCTCAGACGATCCCGCGCTTTGTGAACGGTTCACAAACTGCGATCTGTCTTCCCCTTCCGCTGTCATTGTCAGGGAGATTTTTGATTTAACCCGTTAAGACTCTTCCAAAATGTCTTCTAAATCCTAACTGTTTTCTGAAAAACTTATGTTTCTATATCAGTGGTGCTCAAACTTTTTCATGTCAAGGACCCCCAAAAATTCTATGTATTTGGCCACGGACCCCCATCTCAAAATACTTTGTTCCAGGGGACCCCCCAGAAGCAAAGATTTGAATTACAAATGTTCGCTTCAAAACAATATATTCCAAGATTTGCACACATTTTCACGATTTCTCAAAAAATAGCAGATCTACAAGCTCGTAGCGCGGCACTCGGTGCCACGCTATGAGCTTGTATATCTGCTATTTTTGAATAGCCCAAAGTGTAAAATAATGCTTTCAAATCAAGAAGTGACACAGATGCGTTCCAGGTCTTAACGGGTTAATGTTCGCCGTAATCAGAAAAACCCATGCTGATCATTTGATAGCGTGGCTGTCACTAATTTTCATTTGTGCCTCGTAACCTTCTGTCATATATCATTTTGTTCCATTTCCAATTTTTTTTTGCACCGCGCTCTCTCTCTCTCGCTTCCTAGTCGTCGTCGTGCATCCGTCGGTTTATTATTATCAGAGCGGCTGATCGTCGCCTCACCCTGGCCAGATGCGCGCAGCAGCGTGGCATATATATTTCTCGAGTGATTTGCAAGTGACAGAACAATCCAGCACTCTCACCTGTGGAATAGATAAATGGTTTGCTGACGTGACTTGAAGAGCACTGCCTGCCTCCTCGCCCAATGTCACAGTGCTGTTATTGTGGGGAAAGCTAAGCTTTTGCAGAAAATAGCAGATCTACTAGCTTGTCGAGCGGCTATTTTTCAGTGAAAGAATCCCCACAATACGGATACTACAGTGGTTTAAAGTTTGAATGTGTTTCATTCAATGGCTACACACAGCGAAAATGTTATTGTCAATGTCAATGTTATTTATCCATTTGTAACTCAGAGAGTGTACACATGTCATGGCAGTCTTTCTCTAGCACTTCTGTGAGATTTTCAGGTAGTGAGACAGGTAGTGAGTGAACTGCCTGATCTATTCTACAGCAAAGAAATCACAAAAAAAAAAGAAAAGAAATAACACCACCAACCAACAACATGAGTTCTCTAACAAAACATAGATTGCATAGAACCAGACCTGTGTGCTATCTACAGAAGAAATAATAAATAAATAAAAACAGAATACCGTTGATTGAGAGTAATGCTGATTAGCAAAACAACATCTCCTGGCAGTGATCCTGTGCGATAGTGCTAATGAGTTTCTGTTTTTCAGCTTGAAGAGCATGTTTCCCATTTTGTCTTCATATTTAATTAATTGACGCACAGTCGCACAGTAAAAGAGTGAACAACAAAACCACATTTTTGGGGAGGGGTTGGTATTTTGAGCAGTTTTCACCTTCGATGTGATTTTTGACTGTATGTTTGTATGTGTTATTTTTCAGTGCATACTTATCTCTGCGACCGCAAACAACTGTGCATGCATGTGTGCACGCCCAGTGCGTCATTGCATGCGTGGATGTTTCCCTGCTTTTCATGTGGCGGGAGAATGCCAAAGGCTTATGATGTTTGTTGCTTATATTTTGGTTTCATTTTGTTGCTGTTATTTGCTTTCATTTCCTGTTTGTTTGTCCTCTCTACTAGGCCTCTTGGACTCGGCCAGACAAATACGAGGTATGGCTACTAAACACTGTAGCCTGGCTCTATAGCAGGAGTAGTCTAAAAAACATTTGCACACAATAGACAAAGCCTGTTCATTGTAGAGCAGAAGTGTTGTCGTTCACCCTATCGCTGCTATCACTCCCCCCACCCTATTAATTTGCCTCGCTTTATTTCTTTTTTTTGCGGGTGAACTGCTTCTCCCAAAATGCATCCATGCAGGCACGCTCCCAAAAAAGCTAAATCTAGACATTCCTTTTTATTTTGCCAAGCTTCTAAAAAAAAGTTCTGCAATTTGCCTTCCAGTTCAAGGTCTGGTGGTAATTTTTCAGACTTGATGTTGCAGCTGGGAAACGTAGCGCCGCCGTTCAAAGGTGACTCCTGAGTCACGCCAAAGGTTTTTTATTTTTGGGCGGCTCCAGCCGACTGCCGTTTTGGAACATCAACCCAGCCAACACCATCTGCTCTGCTGTAGACCCGTTAAGTCTTTGCTATAGTGCCGCTGACACACCACTAACCCGATGCCAAGCTGTGTAGATTCAGGCTTTTGATTTGCTTTTTGGGAGGGATGTGGGGTGTGTGGGGGGGTGGGAGGGGGGTGTATCCATGACTCTGAATTTCATATCCCCTCCTCTGGCCATTTTTTTTCTATGACTGGTGGGGATGTGTTTTTATCCCTGTTGCTGGGCGGACTGAATTAACTGCATGCATTTCCGTTTGGGGAAATGTGGACTGTCTGATATGTTTGATGTTTATGCTTGATAATATCACAACTTAACTATTTCATTTAAAAAGATAGATATAGATATTAACCACATCAACCCTGGCATCCCTATTTTGGGCACATTTAATTTATTTCTAAAGAAAAGAGTTACAAAATATCACGATCACAATGTGGCACTTGTAGATTGGCTAATTTCACTATGTTTCACACAACGAGGTATATTGGGCTATATAAGTATAAGTATATATAAGTATATAAGTGGTTAAGAACATGCCCACCTCCCCCCCTTTTTTCCCCTTCTTTTCTTTTTGTTGCAAATTGAACCCTGTGCCCATGTAACATCCAAGCTTCACTCACTGCCATTAGCGCGAAATAAAAGGCTTAATTCGTAGATGAATGAATCGTACAAATCCAGCTGCGAGGTAAAGATTAGGACTAGATTGATCCTGTGGAATGAGTAATTGCCTTAAAGCAATGATGTGATGGTAATCTCTCGAGGCTACAATCTTAGATGACGGCTATTCCTTTTGATGATGTTCTCCGTCAGTGTCTTGTGCCGCTGTTCACCAGCAGATAAGCTCACAAAATCTAGAACTGTAAACGTGCACAGGCTTTAAAAAAACGTAACTTCAGTCCCCTGTTTTGCGAGTTCCACTTTGCTCTGATGATGTAAGCCACCTATCTTCCGTTAATAAGCTCACCTCCTCAAAGCAGCGTGCTGCCGTCCCCATTCATTTGTAGGTTTTTTTAACCCATTGAGACCTGATGCCGATTCTACATGTCTCCTAAATCCCAACAGTTTTCTGAAAAACTCATGTTTCTATATCAGTGGTGCTCAATCTTTTTCATGTCAAGGACCCCCAAAATGATATGTATTTGGCCGCGGACCCCCGTCAAAATATTTTGTTCCAGGGACCCCCCAGAAGCAAAGATTTGAGTTAAAAATGTTCGCTTTAAAAATATATATATTCAAAGATTTGCACACATTTTCACGATTTTTCAAAAATAGCAGATCTGCGAGCTCGTAGCGCGGCACTCGGTGCCGCGCTATGAGCTTGTATATCTGCTATTTTTTAATAGCCCAAAGTGTAAAATAATTATTTTTAGCTCAAATCTAAAAATGACACAGTTCCAGGTGGGTTAATAGTGTTTTGGTCTGCGTTATCTCGGGCACAGACGTCTCTACGTAATGTTAAAGTGTCATCATCGCAGCGTGCGAACAGTGACTCATCAAAACACTTTTTGATGGAATACTCGAACATTTTGCCCGGGATCTCTCGCTGTGCAGAGTTAAGGCCTTCCATGCATTACCGTCGCGATGTATTTATAATCGTTTTATAATGACTGATTTAGTGACATAATAATGCTTGGTCTGGAAGCACAGCTGAATGTTTCCCGCTCATAATTCAATGTCCACACGTTTCTCTTCTCAACACCCCACTTGAATGATTATGCACTGTATAAGAGTCATTTCTCTGACAAAAAGACAAAATAATACCCAAAATAAATGACTTGCCAAGTTGCCGTGATAGAATGTCACGTAGGTTTTACATAATTATAGTCGCTGTCTGGCAGAAACCTCCATATCTCCATATTTCTACTATTTTCACTATTTTATATGATTTTCCCTTTTTTTTATATAAAAAAGGAACGTTTTGGGCAAGGTTTCCACCCGACGGTAACGATATCCATATAACTAATATCTGTGTTTTAATGTGATAGTTGTGTCACGGTAGATTGCCATGGCATTGCTCTTCTAGGCACTCATGCTGATCATTAGCAAAATGTAGCTTTCTAGTCTAGTCTGCCAGTCCATTGTTGGGTTATTTTTATTCCATCTAATACTCCATACACTGCTATACCTACAATTTACCCATAACAACTGAAATGAGGCGCTTTAGATCCATATTTCTGATGTAAATTCTGGTCTGGTATGAGCCATGTATTAAAACTGCAATCCCAGAACTTATTTTAGTGCATAAAATGTTATTTTAAAACAATTGGTATGGTAGAGTACTGTATTTCAATACAATATAACTTTTCTAGAGCAGGGGTCTTCAACGTTTTCAGGCCAAGGACCCCCTAGCTGAGAGAGAGATGAAGCAGGGACCCCCTCTATATTGTATAAAATTGTGTTTCAGCTAAAGTTTTGCTGCTCTTTTTTCCCTCTATACTCTTTGCCAAAAATAGCCGATCTACAAGCTCACAACGCCTCGCAGCGCGAGGCGTTGTGAGCTTGTAGATCTGCTATTTTTGGCTAAAGTTCTCCTCAGTAAAGGGATGCTAGGGTTCAATTGGTTCATGTAAAAAAAAGAAGCATATCACACAAAGATTTGGCGGACCCCCTGTATTAACTCTGAGGACCCCCTAGGGGTCCCGGACCCCCTGTTGAAGACCCCTGGTCTAGTGGTTGGAGGTTGAGACATTTAGACCCTGGTGTCGGGTACGAGGACACCTACTGGTTGACTACTAGTACTGCCTCAAGGCCATGAGCGCCCGCGGCCCCCGCTGCCCATTTTGTCAGCGATAGAAATGTGGTCTGTCATCATGTAGGAGACGCGGGTTCGAATCCTGGGTGGGGCATAAGAGTTCCGGATTGCAGCTTTTAAAACCAGACGTCACTTCATTCATGAGTTTCTTTCTGTATTAACGTACAATGCTATACAGGTTCATTTTATGAAATAACATCATTTTAATCCATGTATTTATTTTTGCATTGTCTTTAGATGATGGTACTGTATGTTGTTTACTTGTTCACATGCCGTCGCTGTCAGGCAGAAACGTACTTTAAAGGAAATGGAGAAAAAAGAAGAGTGGTCCAATGGATCCAATGTAGTTATTATTTAGTCACAAGCTCTTGTTAATACTTTTCATTGATTCAGTATTTACAAAAACCTACAAACAGGCGTAACCATTTTCAACATGGCAGGCATTGTGACACGCTTTGAGCTTGTAGGTCAGCTATTTTCACTGCTGTTGTGCCACTGTCACACAACAAAGTATAAAATAGGGCATTAAATTATGAAGAAAAGAAAAAGGAAAATATTGTTTGAAATATGTTTTCTGCCCGACAGCGACAATACTTTATGCAAATGTATTGTTATTAACCCATTTAGACCGGGAACGCATCTGTGTGTCATTTTTTAGATGTCTTTGGGCTATTCAAAAATAGCAGATATACAAGCTCATAGCGCTCAAAACTCGGTGCCGCGCTATGAACTTGTATATCTGCTATTTTTGAATAGCCCAAATAAATCTAAAGATCACACCCTGTGTGAAGAGAGTGGTGCCTTTGATGAGCCCCGTATTGATGTTGTCATCAATGTTTGTTTATTGGACATACGGACGGACACACAGACAAAGTCAGATATAGGAGTGGTTGGCACCACTCAAAAATGACACACAGATGCGTTCCCGGTCTTAATGGGTTAAAGATAGAGGCCAGGGTGACGTCTGCTACTGTACTTGGCTGTCCTAGATCCACTGTAACACATTCTTCTTCCCAGCGTAAAGTACAGCACGGTAGTGCTCTCGAGGAGAGAGGGACTGCGCCGGTGATTCTCTGTGATCACTGCTTGTGTCTCTCTCTCTCTCTCTCTCTCTGTGTAAATGAGCTGCAAGGAGACTCTGGAGAGGATAGAGCACTTTGTTTATCTGGAGGAATATATACAATCAACAGGCAAACAACTGCTTGGTGGTGCAGCCCATCAGCTCTGATTGTGATCGATGAACGCAATCCGAAACCCCAAAACTCACACCCGAGAGTGTACAAATGGAACCAAATAAAGGGGTCCACGTGGTTCCATTTGTACACTCTCTGTGGTTATCGACTCTGACAATTCTATTGTGCATATACATCATCGTAGGATTTTTAGATATACAGCATTATTAACCCTTTAAGACCTGAGGCCGATTCTACATGTCTCCTAAATCCCAACAGTTTTCTGAAAAACGTATGTTTCTATATCAGTGGTGTTCAAACTTTTTCATATCAAGGACCCCCAAAATTATATGTATTTGGCTGCGGACCCCCATCTCAAAATATGTTGTTCCAGGGACCCCCAGAAGCAAAGATTTGAGTTAAAAAAATATATATATTCAAAGATTTGCAGACATTTTCACAAATTTTCAAAAATAGCAGATCTACAAGCTCATAGCGCGGCACTCGGTGCCGCGCTATGAGCTTGTATATCTGCTATTTTTGAATAGCCCAAAGTGTAAATGAATGCTTTTTAGCTCAAATCTAAAAAATGACACAGTTCCAGGTCTCAATGGGTTAAGCTGCGTTTCTATACTTGGGTCAAAGAAATAACATTTCCAGCTGCAGCAGTATCATTACATGTAAAAAAAAAAAAGAAAAAAATAAGTTATAATAACTGACTGTTTCATAGACATTTTATCTGAATGTATTAGTTATATCGTAATTAATTGGTATAAAATAATAGGCTGATGTATCTCTTAATGCGATAGCAGTGCAGAAACGACTTGAACGAATGGTTTTATTTTCCCTTCTTTTAACATGATTGTGTGGTAAAAATGCTCTCTTTATTAAAGGTACTCTATTCCAAGGGCTGGGAGAAAAAAGCGATATTAGCCTGAGTAGAAAAGGATTTTAAAATATATCAGTCGGGCTGAAACCTCTTATCTCCGTATAAATGAACGTCCTACTTTATCATACTACAGCGTCACACACAAAAGTATCAAAAATAGCAGATCTACAAGTTTGAAGCGCGAAGCGACGCGTTTTGAGCTCGTCGGTCGGCTATTTTTTTTTTGCAATCGTTGTGTTTGAATCCTGAAAAGTAACAGTTTTGGTCATAGATATGAGGTTTCCACCCCGACAGAGACGATATGACATAACCCAGCGCTGGGTGGAAGATTAACCCTTTAAGACCTGAGGCGATTGTTAATCTTTTTTTTTTATAAATATTTTTTTTTCTAGATTTTTTGAAAAAAATCTAAAAACTTTTTTTTTCAAGATTTTTCAAAAATAGCAGATCTACAAGCTCGTAGCGCGGCACTCGGTGCCGCGCTATGAGCTCGTATATCTGCTATTTTTGAATAGCCAAAGAAATCTAAAGTGGCAGAGATGCGTTCCAGGTCTTAATGGGTTAAGGTTCAGGTTTAGCATCAAGTCAAAAGCAGCATTATAATGTGCTGCATCCGTGGACTGGAATTGAGTGGATCCTGAACCCTGATTGTCATAAATGATAGGCTGCCGCTGCTGCTATACAGGTCGTAAGAGCATGTACTGTATACGCGCACAGCCCACGTTACATGATAGGCGAAGGAGACGTGAAAATGGATGGATAGCAATTATGAGAGGCTACATTAGTCTTAAAGATTGCGAGGCAGTCAGTGGCAGTAACCTGCTCCTGATTAAGCACCATTTGCACACACACACACACACACACACGCACGCGCACACGCGCACACAGTACATATAACGGCATATTCTTAATGCTTGAACTATAACATTCTAACGGCTACATGGCACATTGATGACTAGTTATGCAAGCCTCATTTCAGCTTTCATTAACCCATTAAGGCCTGAGGTTCCGATTCCTCAAAATGTCTTCTAAATCCTTACAGTTTTTTGAAAATATTGATGTTGCTATGTCAGTGGTTTTCAAACTTTTTCATGTCAAGGACCACAACATGTATATGTATTCGGCCGCGAACCCCCATCTCAAAATATTTTGTTCCAGGGACCCCCCAGAAGCAAAGATTTGAGTTAAAAATGTTCGCTTTAAAACAATATATATTCAAAGATTTATACACATTTTCACGATTTTTCAAAAATAGCAGATCTACAAGCTCGTAGCGCGGCACTCGGTGCCGCGCTATGAGCTTGTAGATCTGCTATTTTTGAATAGCCAAAGTGTAAAATAATGCTTTTTAGCTCAAATCAAAAAGTGACACAGATGCGTTCCAGGTCTTAATCGGTTAAGTTGGAAATGTTCTCATAGCTGATGAGGTCTTAAGATACTTGCATGTATGCAGTGACCCGTCGTACTCTGACCACATATGATGGACATGCTGGATTTACTCTGACATTAAACTCGACATTTGCATATTGGCTGGCATATTGCACTGAGCCTACATAATATACCATGTGCAGAGAAGATCTATCCCGCAGTTGATATGAGATTATGATAAGATAAGCCTTTAGTGATCCTGTGAAATTCCAGGTGTCATGCATAAATAGATTTATTTTCTAGACACTAGACATCCACCTTGGGTCTCTGAATGAAATGAGTTAGCTTATATACAGTCTATGAATAAATAGACGTATATAACTATATCAACAGTGAATGATTTTCACGCATACCATGCCCATGTCTTTTGATGTAAATCATTAGCTAGGCGATCGGCCGAGGTTAATGATATTAATAATATCACAAAGAGTGACTCAAATCTGCTTCGTACACCTTTTACACATATTCCGTGAAGATGGAAATTATTCTCCATTAACCTTCTCCCTGTTTATAATAATTTAGCATTGCAAACCCTGGTTGTGACATTGTCATCGGGTAAGATTAATGTTGCCCTTTGAAAAATGTTCCAGGATCCTGCTTCAAATCTTCAGCAAGCGGAGCAGGAACATGCTTTTTTACCAAATCTGTATTCTCCAAGTGCAGAGGACGCCGTTCGATCATTTGCATAACATGAATGCCGGAGTGTCTACGACACTGCAATATTAATAGCGAATGCTTACTTACAAGTAGAGGCCTTTCTGTCAGAAAACTGTGTTTAACCCATTAAGACCTGGAACGCATTAGATTTATTTGGCTATTCAAAAATAGCAGATATACAAGCTCATAGCGCGGCACCGAGTGCCGCGCTACGAGCTTGTAGATCTGCTATTTTTGAAAAATTGTGAAAAATATTTTTTCACATTTTTTTCCCCCGAAAAATTGTTAGGATTTAGATTTTTTCAGACGCGGCCTCAGGTCTTAATGGGTTAATAAAGTACAGTCGAAAGAACAAATGAAGTTACTGCATTTCCACCAGCTGTTTCTTTTGAGCCTATTGTAGTCCAGGCAATCTAGCCCATTTTAGACCCAAAAGTCAGACTAATTGTAAGAGAATTTTTTTCAACAGATATCATTTCTATGAGGTGTCTAGAACAACATACTAAAAGTCCTAAGAAATCCTAGATGCGGAAATATGTTTAATTCTCATCAATTCAAGATGTGTGCTAATACCTCGAGAAAACTAAACACCCTAATGGGCTTCTTTTTTTTTTCTGTCCTATCACAATGAAACTTTCCACAATGAATCTTAACATGAAAACTAAACTTTTTTGTAAGTTTCTCTGTTTGGTTCTGGCTGAGGCAATGGCGGTTTGGACAATGAGCACATCAGCATCATTCTTTGCATGGTCTGTGATGCACCCAGCCCTCTCTAGTTTATTTCTTAGATAAACCAAGAAGCGTTGTTTATTTTCCTTATTGTTAAGGAACTGGTCCTTTTTGGATTGGATGATCATGTCACCAGAGAAGTGTACAGTCACACCAGTTCGTCGCAGTTGGGTGGCATCTTTTATTGTTGGTTCGTCTTTGTAGCCATCAAAGACTATGAGAGTAGTCATACCATATTTCTGTATGACATATCTGACATACATTTCACACACACTGTCATAAGTCGACCCTTTTGACCATGGTAGACGATGTAGTAAAGCACCCCCATCAAGGACATGCTGGACATCACCACTGGATTGTCTTTGCTGCTGATCAATGGACTTCCAGAGGACATCGGCAAGGACTGCCTTGTTTGCCTGGAGGGGTAGGTGTGACGATTCAAACAAAGCAGTTGGATGACTGCAAAGTTCATACTTGAACAGTGATGGAAAATCTTCACAACGGTCTCTCACTGCTACGAGACGCTGGAATAACAGCTGTGGATCCACAACTACTGTCTCTCCTCTGATCTTGACAGTTGATCTAGATGCAAGAGTCACTGCTTGGTCAGCTTTCCTGAAGGTGAATTCTTCCACTGATTTCCCTATCATAGATTCCAAAATCTTGCACCCTATCTCCCTTGACTTCTCAACATTCACTCCCTGCTCGGCTGTCATGCCATTAGCAATGTTGTGCAGGGAATGGTTCTCAGTGAAAGGATCTCTCTCTTTCAGATAGGTGAGAAGGGCAAGCGTGTCACCGACATCTCTTGTCTGCCTGGCCTTGGACAGGTCTTTATGTTGGTCGCTGGTCTCATATGAGACACCTGTGAATGACTGCATAGCATTGTTGATGTTTGCACACGCTGGCATTGAAAGGACCCACACTAAGCTCGATAGGCCACCATGTGTTTTTACATTTCTCATGAGCACTTGCTCAATATGAGATCAGTGGACAGTCCAGCCCAATACCTGTTGCTTCGCCTCACTACGTGGAATCCCTGCTCAAATTTCTTGTGGACATCTGGGAGTGTTTCAGGTAGGGCTGTCATCATTTGCAGGTACACATAGGCTGACTTTGCATATAGTCGGTGTCCAGTAGCTGCAAAGTATGGTAACATATCATGAACACATTGAAAATGTAATCTCCAGTTGCCTGTCCTCTCAGCTCTGAGTTTCGCAGAATATCAATCATATTCATGTATTGCTGCCAAAGCTGTGCTGTCCTCGTATTCATGGTTTCCATCTTCCTGGCAAGAGTACTCTGGATTCTCTCCAAAACCTCTTCAGAACACAGTTCTCCTATCGGCAAAGAAGAGGACATGACTTTGTCATATAGTTCACTGGCTATGGTCAAGTCTGTCACATCTGTTTCTGGTAAAGTATTGAGTACTTCCTCATCAACTGGCTGAGTATCGGTGGCAGGTGCCATCTCGATCCGAGGTTCCTCGACTGTGTCTTCTGTTGGCTCAGTATCGGTGGCAGGCGCCATCTCGATCCGAGTTTCCTCGACTGTGTCTTTTGTTGGGACTGGCACATTGTACGCATCAGCCAGCAACATAGTGTTCAGTGCTGCATCAACAAGCATATGACCACGAACTGCCCTGGAGACCGCCTTGCCAGTCATCATGTGGCAAACTGTATTGCAAGCATACACCACACCTCTAGTAGCTCCTCCAGTCCAGACCCTGCCATTAAGTGTCCAATGCTACGAGGCTTGTGTGCCTCTGTGACCCTGAGGACTATACCGGTGGGGGTTATACCCCCGGCAGGTACAACCAAGCCGGGCAGGTTTCAGGTTAGAGGCCAGTCCAAAAGCAGCATTGCCATCGACCGTTAGCAGGATGGTTGGAGGAAGATTTGACGGATTTATGCATTTGTCATACATATGAATGGTGTTTTTGATGTTATTCTATGAAGTCACAATATTTCGATGAAATGGTTCATGAAAGTCTGATCAGTGTGTTTGATATCATTAACAAACAACAATGTAAATATAATACATTTTGGGGAAAAGTAATTTTCGTGATATGCAATTTGGGCATATTCAATATATATTAAGCTAATTTGCATATTCAAATTACGTTTCAGAGAAACTTGTAATACAAAAAAGTTTAGTTTTCATGTTAAGATTCATTGTGGAAGGTTTCATTATGATAGGACAAAAGAAAAAAAAAAGCCCATTAGGGTGTTCTCGAGGTATTAGCACACATCTTGAATTGATGAGAATTAAACATATTTCCGCATCTAGGATTTCTTAGGACTTTTAGTATGTTGTTCTAGACACCTCATAGAAATGATATCTGTTGAAAAAAATTCTCTTACAATTAGTCTGTCTGGAAATGCTACTTTGCCTGGACTATTGTGTTCCCTTACATCTACTTCTTTTTTCCTGAGGAATGATTACAATGTACAAATACTTTAATCTGTATCAACACAATGATGACGGCGCCTTGGTTGCTGACAGATACACAAAAGCTCGATGGCTTTTAATGGGTTGCATCAGATTGTGAACTGCGATGGTTTCGTCTTTCTTCACAGAGCCTCGATGGAAACGTGGTGGTCCGCAGCCATGCCCGCGTGTCCTCGCTTACCCTAAAGTACGTCCAGTTCACCGATGCCGGACAGTATCTCTGCACTGCCCGCAACTCCATCGGCCAGGACAGTCAACCCATGTACCTGGAAGTCCGCTGTAAGTCCCTCGACTGCCTAACAACTTTTTGAATATTCCGATTGCATTCTGTCTCTCTCTCTCTCTCTCTCTCTCTCTCTCTCTCCACCATCTCTCTCTCTCTCAGCAAAAGTAGAAAAAGCTAAAGTGATTTTAGTTCCCTGGACAATAGTTGTGGTGTGTGTGTGCCTTTAATATTCATGTTTCGGCTTGTCTTTTTTAATATGAGTGCCATGAACCAACTTCATAGCTTTCCTATTTTAGTTTGCTAATTAAAGAAAAAGTTGATAAATAAACAATGTCCTGAATCGTCCCAGAATTGTGCAGCACACACTGGGGTTGCTGACTTTATCAAAGGCCCAATGACCAATGTCATTTTTATGAGTAAACATTCATTTGTGTACATGCTCTTATATAGACCAATTATTTGTTCGCCAACATTGAGACTGGACACACAGGTGATTGTTTCATGCAATCAATTCCAAACATTGTTTTGGGGTGCGCTGGTTTTCGGTTCATTCAACCTCCTCTTGTGTGTCGGCTAGTGAGGCGCGTCCTAGCATGACATGACAGAATGGGTTTCATTTGGTGCCGCGCATTGCCTACTGGTTCTTATCAGTGTGACGTCGTCTGTTAAGGGGTCTATAGAGCAGTGGTTCTCAAACTTTTTCATGTCAAGGACCCCCAAAATTGACACTTATTAGCCCGCGGACCCCCATTTGAAAAGATATACCAGGCAGGGACCCCCTTAAGATAAGATTTTGTACGGCTCTAGCAGTGATTCTCAACCATTTTAATTTCAAGGACCCCCAGTTTGACATGCATTAGAGCTACGGACCCCCATTTAATGGCATGTATGTCTCTGGGACCCCAATTCATATTGTAAAATCAATGTTAATTTAACTCTGAGAGTGTACAAATCCGGGTCCATTTGGTTCCATTTGTACACTCTCAGAGTTACAGACCCATAAGGGTCCATTTGGTCCCTGTCCATCATTTAGCTGGGGACCCCCTGGAACCCCCTCAAGTACCCCTGGGGGTCCTCGGACCCCACTTTGAGAACCAATGTGTTAAGGGGTCTATAGAGTATCAGTGCAGTTCTCTCCAGAGTAATGGAGGTTGCAATGGTTCCAATCAGTCACTGATCAATAATAGTAACATCACCCCCTTGCTTTTCTTTTACTCTGTACTGTATATGTGTGTGTGTGTGCGTGCATGCTTGCACGTGCACACATGCATGTACGTACGTGTCTCTACTAAAGTGGACCAATCGCAGCCAACTACAGTTAAGCCGATGCCGCGACACCAATCACAGTCTCCACAACAGCCGCTAGCTAGCTAGGCCAATCACAGCTCGTACAATTTAGCACTCAGCTAATCTCTCAAGCAGTGGTGGAAAAAGTACTCAATTGTTTTATTTAAGTAAAAGTATCAATACTGCAATTCAGAAGTACTCCGTTACAACAAGTAAAAGTCCGGAATTCAAAATGTACTTGAGTAAAAGTACAAAAGTATTGGTATCAAAATGTACTTAAAGTACCAAAAGTAAAAGTACTAAAATATTTGAAAATAGCAGATCTACAAGCTCACAACGCGTCGCATCGCGACGCGTTGTGAGCTTGTAGATCGGCTATTTTCAAATAGCCTAGGTATACAACAGGGCTGAAGTGGTTAATGTATGTTTCATAATATAATAATTTATATCTGAAAAGTAACAAGTAACTAAAGTTTTCAAATAATTGTAGTGGAGTAAAAGTACAATATTTGTCTCTGAAATGTAGTGGAGTAGAAGTAAAAGTATTGGAAATTGGAAATACTCAAGTAAAGAACAAATACCTCAAAATGTTACTTAAGTACAGTACTTAAGTAAATGTACTTAGTTACTTTCCACCACTGCTCTCAAGACGGATTCTGCTTCTTTTTTTTGGGGGGTTACCATATTGGCACTCAGCTGATGCTGCTATGCAAATCACAGCTCAGCAACATTAAGCACACAAAGCTCATGTTAGCATCTTTGTTCATCGCTGCCTGAAGGGTACCAACATTCTCCCACCATAGTGAGACTGAAGAAATGTTTTTCAATTGACATTTTAGGATGTAGGTTCATGTTAGCGTGTTTAGCACGTGCAGTCATTTGCTGTCCAGATTGCACAGGGAATTCATGCTGTTATTAGACCTGTCTGTTGTCTTTTGTTCGTCTGTTGTTGTTCAAAAAGCGTTGCCTGTGCAGTCTCAGAAAGCTTTCACACCAACGTTGTTATTACCTCAATATGAAGGAGAGAGAAAGATAGTGTTAAAGAACACCCAATTCGATTAATGTCCCCTGCCCCCCAGTACACAGGAAATGTGCTCCTAACGAGATAGCATAATAATACACAGTTGATGGGAATGTTGGCATTGCAGTTAGCTGCAGTAATCAGTGGGTAATCAGGCAGCTGATTCAATGTCGACAAGTCATTCCCGATAAGAAAAGGTGCTTTCTCGAGCAAATCTGCTCTGTCTGCACTGTCCTACGCTCACTATCAACAATCCATACTTTGTCTAAATATGAGCTGGTCCTATCTTAATGTACCAAATAATCCCATTATTTCTGTGTCCTGTTATTGGGCTGGGTAGTAAAGTGTTAATGCCTTTCCATTTTGGTGTGAGATGTTTTAGCAGTCGGAGGTCTGTTTACCATGAGTATCTCATGAAAACAATGATTGTTTTTCGCTTTTCGCCCTCCACACGAGAACCGCTGCCGTTTTTTGGGGGGCAGAAAATCCATCTAGACTCTGCTGGGAGGCTGTTATGGCTATTGAACAGCCGGGTTGCTTTTCTCTGCTGGTCGATGAGACCAAAAAGTGATAAGAGACTGTGAATAGGGGTTGTAAAGAGCTGAATCAGGGGGGGTGCAGGGGGACGGCGTATCTGTTTTGACCCAGCGGTGTCCATCAGTCTCATCATCTGGGGCTCTGCAGAGCCATAAGGTGTCCGAACCATAAGGCGTTGGTTCTCAAAGTGGGGTCCGGGGACCCCCAGGGGTCCTTGAGGGAGTTCCAGGGGGTCCCCAGCTAAATGGTAGTTAGGAACCAAATGGACCCTTATGGGTCTGTAACTCAGAGAGTGTACAAATGGAACCAAATGGACCCTAACGGGTCCATTTGGTTCCATTTGTACACTCTCAGAGTTAAATTAACATTGATTTTACGATATAAATTGATATAAATTAATTAAAATGCTTGAAAATCACTGCTATAGAGTCGTAAAAAATCTTCTCTTATGGGGGTCCCTGGCTTATCTTTTCAAATGGGGGTCCGCGGGCTAATAAGTGTCAATTTGGGGGTCCTTCACATGAAAAAGTTTGAGAACCACTGCCATAAGGACCTGCCAAGCTCAGATCCTCAGAGACCAAACTGTTCAGCAGCGGAAGGATAGAATACATCAGGAAAACAGCAACCTCCGAAAGGCGCGTTAAGCTCTGTGAAAACCGCAAATGTATGTTTATAATCATGCTATCACCGAAAGGGACATTGTGTGCTACTGCAGCAACCACTTTACTCGCTGCCACTTTGCTCCTGTTTGCCAGCAATCGTATAATTAGATTGATGGGATTAGATGAAACTTTCTACTGAAGTGTTTTGGGATTGCTGTGCTGGATTGTCTTGAACCGAAATGAAACGTTATTGCACTTGCCAGCACAGTCAAGTCAAGTGGTAAATTAGATCATTTAAAGGTCCTTAAAAACAGAGAGAGTCTTTTCTCAAAATGCACGGCCAAGGCAGACTGTATCACATGTGCACCCACTTTCTCACTGTCAGCCGCAGCCAGTTATTTACCTGTTGAACAGTGTCAACCTTGGACTAGTCTCGCGTAGGCAGACGATCAGAAATCTCCGCCTACTGATATGTCTGGTGTCATCTAAACAGCAGAAACAACAACAAACAAACCCACTGCGTTGAAAATAAATCATATACTATTATGAAGGAACACCTGAAAGTCTTTGCGTTGGCTCTGCAATGCAGTAGTTTCATTTATCTCAGAATTGTTTCCACCCAGTTCTATAGAAACTACAGTACATTGAATTTAGATTTAGGTGTCAACAGACGTATGGGTATAGACCCCTTAACACGTTGGTTCTCAAAGTGGGGTCCGGGGACCCCCAGGGGTCCTTGAGGGAGTTCCAGGGGGTCCTCAGATAAATGATGGATAGTTAGGAACCAAATGGACCCTTATAGGTCTGTAACTCTGAGAGTGTACAAATGGAACCAAATGGACCCGTTACAGAGTTAAATTAAGATCGTGGTCCCAGAGATAGAAATGCCATTAAATGGGGGTCCGTAGCCTAATGCATGTCAAACTGGGGGTCCATGAAATTAAAATGGCTGAGAATCACTGCTTGAGCCATAAAAATCTTCTCTTATGGGGGTCCCTCGCATATCTTTTCAAATGGGGGTCCGCAGGCTAATAAGTGTCAATTTAGGGGTCCTTGACATGAAAAAGTTTGAGAACCACTGCCTTAACAGACGATATTACACTGGTTGCAAGCGTCATACTGGTTGCAAATGAAACCCATTCTATCAGGTCTCACTAGGGCGTGCAGCGCTAGCCAACACACAAGAGGCGGTTGGGGTGTGCTGAAACCAGCGCACCCCAAAACAACAGGTGGAGAATTGATTGCATGAAACAATCACCTGTGCATCCAGTCTCAATGCATTGCTAGTAAACAAATAATTGGTCTATAGGCAGAGATCTCTGATCGCTTGGCTACGCGAGACACTAATCTCGCGCATCCTGCTCTGAAGCCTGAATCTGTGGTCACAGCGCTCTTGTTGTTGTTGAAGCCATCCATTATGTTTTGTGTGTGTGTGTACAGATGCTCCTAAGATCCAGGGCTCAGTGGCGGTGTACTCCTGGGAAGGGAACCCGGCCAACATTAGCTGCGAGGTGCTGGCCCATCCCGGTGCCGCTGTGGTGTGGTTCAGAGACGGCCAGCAGTTACCCGCTGTCAATACCACCAACATCAAGATCTACAATACGCCTTCTGTCAGCAACCTAGAGGTTTGACCCATCACCTGCTCTGTACCACAACTCAATGGGAAATGAGTCCATTAACCCATTAAGACCTGGAACGGTGTCATTTTTAGATTTGAGCTAAAAAGCATTATTTTACACGTTGTGCTATTAAAAAATAGCAGATATACAAGTTCATAGCGCGGCACCGAGTGCCGCCCTACGAGCTTGTAGATCTGCTATTTTTGAAAAATCGTGAAAATGTGTGCAAATCTTTGAATGTATATATTTTTAAAGCGAACATTTTTAACTCAAATCTTTGCTTCTGGGGGTCCCTGGAACAAAATATTTTGATGGGGGTCCGCGACCAAATACATATAATTTTGGGGGTCCTTGACTTGAAAAAGATTGAGCACCACTGATATAGAAACATACGTTTTTTCAGAAAACTGTTGAGATTTAGGAGACATGTAGAATCGGCTTCAGGTCTCAATGGGTTAATAAGGGGGGGGGGGGGAAATGTGTGTTGGGAGTGAAATATTAGCGTCTGTCAAAAGCTTCAGAAGAATAAGCTTAGCACAATGTTAATTTAGGCCAGCCCACCGTCTAGTGAGGTGCCCCTGTACAATGCTTTGGTCAACTCCAGTTGACTTCTTGAATCAGTAAGTGTACGACCTAAAATATGTATTCAGATCAATCTAACACCTCACATCTGTTAGCATCACTTGTCTAGACAATACTCATCAGAGCCTGCTTAGATACATCTTACAATGACATGTTCACCTCAGCACCATTATCCATCCCAGGATAATGACACTTAATAAGCAGGAGGCTTTTTTTTTTACTTCACTCATTAATAATTAAGTGAGGCAAGTGCCACTGTGCCAGCTGTTATGAATGACAAAGGTAGTTGGTATCAGTGTGACAAATCTACTTGGCCAGAAAACTACTACTACTACTGCTGCTACTGCTACTACACACACACGTTGTGTACTGTCGCCAAAAATGGCGAAATCTCTTTTTGTCAAAGCACGTCAGCGCTAAACAAACAGTGGCAATCTGGGGTAAAATCAACATTCCAGCATTGTACTGTATGCATACAGTGGGCGAGTCTAACATTCAGAATTCAGAGCTGAGCCAGATAACTTTGTTTGTTTCGGCAAGCCCTGCCGAAGCAGGAAATGTTTCACCTTTGACCTTTTTGTAGTATGCTGCCAATTTAAGTGTCTTGCTCACGGACGCTATACTTGAGCTGAGGTCAAGCCGGTGACCTTCCCAGACAGCCTAGCTCTCTCCCTGCCCACTCAGCTTATTTTCAGTATGGCTGAATTGTCTCAGGCAATATGATATTATTCATTCAGTGGTCTACTTGTTTACACTTCTCAGATCACTCCAGAGTCCCAGAATGACTTTGGAAGCTACAACTGCACAGCAACCAACGCCATCGGCTCCGAATCCAAGGAATTTGTTTTTATCCAAGCAGGTTTGCAATCAGAACATTTCAAATATTTTAATCTTAAAACAAATATATATATATATATATATATACTGTATACATTTTTTTTTGTCATATAAAAGTATTTCCACCTAAAATTGTATAACATTCTAGTCCACTCGTTCTCAACCGTCCTTACTGGGGTTTCTCATGTAAATGACTGATAGTTATACAAATGGGTTAACTTTCAAATGGGTCTGTAACTCCGAAAGTGGATAAATGGAACTAAATGGACCCTTGCAGGTCCATTTAGTTCCATTTGTACACTCTCAGAGACACATTAGCACGGAGGATTTTATTGTAAATTGGGGTTCCAAAGAAATCATATCAAATGGGGGTTTGTGGCCTAATGCATATCAAACTGGGGGTCCTTTAAAGGACAACTTTGTTTTTTTTACAACCAAGGTTTATGTTTTAGATTGTAATTAAAGTAAATAAAAGATTGAGTGTTAACCCGGTGTTTTCTTTATTATTATTTACAGTAGCTCTTCTAGCCCCCAATAACTCACATCTGGCCATCAAAGACCACAGGACTTTTTTATTGTGTAAAAAAGGCATATTTAGCCACCGCGAAAATTGCTAAAACTAAGCAGTAAATGAAAAAAAAAATAACACTCATCTTTTATTTACTTTAATTACAAGCTAAGATATAAACCTTGGTTGTGAAAAAAGAAAAAGTTGTCCTTTAAATTATAAAAGGTTGAGAATCACTGCTCTAGTCTATGTATTTATCATTGGTCTATCAAAGGAATTGCAAAAGAATTGCAAAAGAGCCAAAAGAATGCAATTAATGTCAAAATGCATATTTTTGACTGAAATCTACACAGTAAGATCCGGAGCTCTGAAAGTGTGAGGAAAAAAAAAAAAGAGATATGGCTCCATTTTAAAATAGCACTCTGGACTGGACTCCTATTGTGATTGATTATTTGTTGGCTCCGCAACCTTTGCTGTTTTGCAGAGGTGCCCTCATCGCCTGCCATCGAGCGCGTGGAGCCCTTCTCCAGCACTGTAGTGGTGGAGTTTGAAGAGCCAGACTCCAGCGGCGGGGTGCCCGTCCTCAAGTACAAGGCTGATTGGCGCCAGCCTGGCAAGGAGTGGACTGGCCGGGAGTACGAGGCTGAGGATGGTGAGACACACACGCGCCCACGCGCGCCCACACACACACACGCACACGCACACGCACACACACACACACACACACACAGCATGCTACTCAACTTTATACACATTGAGACATTGAGATAACATCGCCATCCTGTGGGCAGCTAATCATAAACGACTAGAAAATGTGCTCCTCGGAGCACAGGTCTCCGCCAGGTCAGGAAGTGGGTTTGGGACCCATCCGTAGCGAAAGTTTTTCTTTCCGTCGTGAAGATTTGTCTTTCGCTGTACTGTGATTGGCTGATTGGTATCCGGACCCTTTGCTCAGTACTGTGATTGGCTAGCGAGACGCATGACGAAATTAATAACTCATAAATCGCACATTTGAGTGATCCTATGACTTTTGTTCTACTATTATAGCGATAGCGCCACCCTCAGGCCAAAATGTAAACTTTGCACACAAGATATCTCATAAGCTTGAAACTTGCTGAGATTTTTATTGCATTTTTTTAAAACCCATCAAGACCTGGAACGCATCTGTGTCATTTTAGGTTTCTTTGGCTATTCAAAAATAGCAGATATACAAGCTCATAGCGCGGCACCGAGTGCCGCGCTATGAGCTTGTAGATCTGCTATTTTTGAAAAATATTGTTTTTTTTGGGGGGGGGATTTTTTTCAAAAAACTGTTAGGATTTAGAAAACATTTTTAAGAATCAGGTCAGGTCAGATCAGGTCTTAATGGGTTAATTGAACGCTACTGGTTTTGGTGACCCCGTGGCTTTTCCTCTAGCGCCACCCTGGGGCCAAAATGCTGTTGTTTTTTTCTTGGTTGTCGCTGTAATCATGGTCTGGGGTCATTTTTCTTTGAATGAAAGCGAGCATCAGATACATACTTATGTGGAATCGCCCTCTATTTGAGGGATAATCTATTATGCATGAGACACATATATACTGTAGGAGTTCATGCGTTTTCAAGCTATTATTGTATGTTTTTGTAGCCACCGTCAGTGTTTGGAGAGCGTCTAAATATTTTATCACCTATATCAATATTTTATCGCAAAACACCACAGGAGAGTAAATCCAAGTTATTTCTATATCTAGGGCCGTTTCTCTTTTTTTGTTTGTGTGGTTTTTCATTTAAGTTTATTTTCATGTATATTTTCTCCTCCACTTCTCTAACCCCAGCTACAGTATCATTATGAGAAGTTTGCGTTCGTGCTGCTGTTAGAGTTTACGCTCGCGGCCTGCATAAATAGGCAGCCGTATTTTCAGGAGGAAAGTCAGAAGATATAGTGTGGGATAAATGACAGTCGTGTGTCAGCAGCTGACAGGTCCTTAGATTCAGTCTTCATCCCATGAGTTTTTTTTTGCTTCTGTGCGTCTGCAAAAATGTCTCTGTCTGTCTGTCTGTCTGTCTGTCTGTCTGTCTGTCTGTCTGTCTGTCTGTCTGTCTGTCTGTCTGTCTGTCTGTCTGTCACATGGGAGATGCCAGGCTTTTGTTGTCAGGCCCCTCTGTCAGCTAACGGCCTGCGGAAAACACACACACACACACACACACACACACACACACACACACACACACACACACACACACACACACACACATGCACGTGTGGGCACAAATACACATTTTCCACCATCCTACTCGATCACATTCGTCATTCTGCGACGCTTATTGTAGAATACAAAAAATATCGTTGCTGTCGTAGTGCCCTACTTGATCATACTACAGCGTCACACCAACGTATTAAAAGTAGCAGATGCACAAGCTCAGAACGCTACGCAAAGCGACGCGTTCTGAGCTTGTAGATCTGCTACTTTTTCTATTTTTGAATTTGAATCCCGAAAAGTAACAGTTTTGGACATGTGAGTTTTCCACCCGACAGAGACAATATGCTATCTAGTGTAATAACTTTGCTCTCTTACATTTACATGTAATGGACATAATTGATCTTCTTTTAGTTTCTAGCGTGTTTACGTGTGCAAATATAGAGCCCATGCGAGAGTTGAAATATGCTCTTAGTTATAAATAATTAATCATCGTAATAATCAACGGTCCCCACTCCTTTGGGGGTATTATTATTGTCACAGGATATTCCTCTGTATTTGCCCATCCTACCTATTAGGAGCACTGGGCGCTATTAACCCATTAAGACCTGGAACGTATCTGTGTCACTTTTTGATTTGAGCTAAAAAAAAAAAGCATTATTTTACACTTTGGCTATTCAAAAATAGCAGATCGACAAGCTCGTAGCGCGGCACCGAGTGCCGCGCTACGAGCTTGTAGATCTGCTATTTTTGAAAAATCGTGAAGATGTGTGCAAATATTTTATTATATTGTTTTAAAGCAAACATTTTTAACTCAAATCTTTGCTTCTGGGGGGTCCCTGGAACAAAATATATATCCCTGGAAATACATATACATTTTGGGGGTCCTTGACATGAAAAGATTGAACACCACTGATATAGAAACATACGTTTTTTTTCAGAATACTGTTGGGGTTTAGAAGACATTTTGTAGAATCGGCTTCAGGTCTTAAAGGGTTAATACAGAGCTCGGGGAGCAGTTAAGGGGTTTAGTGTCTTGCTCAGGGACACTTCAGCACATAGTAGGGCACAAACCTTGGACCTTCTGTTTCCCAGACAGCCTCTCTCCGCCCACTCGGCTACGGAGTGGGCGAGTGGGCGAGTGGGCATAGATAGGTTTCATATGAGTGCTAATTTAGATTGATGAACAAAATCTTAAAGGTAATTGGTTTGCTCTCGTTATAAATTAATTTGTATGCAGACGGTGATATACATTGCAAACTCAAAGCGGTTCATGCATACAGAATTTGATGATTAGTAAAAGGTCCACTTATTGCAGGGGTTTGAAGACACTGCCATTGTGATAGGTAGCACTATGGCCAAATTATGTTTGCCTAAAACACGAGAAGTGGATGTGACACATGGTGTGACATTTATACCCCAATTCAGAATTAACCCATTGAGACCTGAAGCCGATTCTACATGTCTCCTAAATCTCAACAGTTTTCTGAAAAGCGTATGTTTCTATATCAGTGGTGCTCAATCTTTTTCACGTCAAGGACCCCCAAAATTATATGTATTTGGTCACGGACCCCCATCAAAATATTTTGTTCCAGGGACCCCCAGAAGCAACGATTTGAGTTAAAAATGTTCGCTTTAAAAATATATCTATTCAAAGATTTGCACACATTTTCACGATTTTTCAAAAACAGCAGATCTACAAGCTCGTAGCGCGGCACTCGGTGCCGCGCGATGAGCTTGTATATCTGCTATTTTTGAATAGCCCAAAGTGTAAAATAATGCTTTTTAGCTCAAATCTAAAAATGACACAGTTCCAGGTCTTAATAGGTTAATGACCATTATGCATTATAGTCTTTTAGTCATTTTAGGAGTACTTATGTGAGCGTAGTTTCTCCCGAAGTTTTACTAATCTACTGAGCATTTGTTGTGTGTTTAGCAATTGATATACTGATACTGATAGCCAAGTTTATTTCTCCTCCCTATTAAGACAGTAATCTGAAATGCATACCAGGGTGTCAATGAATCACACTGAATAAATTGTGGATTTCGGGACCCAAATTTGTCCTCATCCATGAAATTGCGACTCATCATATTGCGTTGGAAAATATCATCCACGTAGCTCTTAATGAGAAAAGAAATCAACTTAGAAATGATGGACCTCAGCAAAACAACAACAACGTTGTGTGTGCTGTGCATTATTGTGCTAATATGCAAATGTAATTATCTACCCAAAACTTCTTTCTTTGTATGCCACGACAAAACTGCTAGATCTTTCAATGCTGTCTGGGGTTATTTACCGGCATGTGACCTTTGCCATATGTCTCAAAACAAAAGCCAAACTGATCGTATTGAACATATGCTAGGTCAGGGGTCTTCAACGTTTTCAGGCCAAGGACCCCTTGGCTGAGAGCGAGATAAAGCAGGGACCCCCATTACATATTGTAAAAAATATTTATTTTTTCATAGATTTCATTGGCAGCTTCATAGACTTGTTTCACAGCACTATCATGTTGGATTCATGTTAATGTGTATTTCCAGACATTTAGGCTTCGTCCACACGTACACGGGTATTTTCATAAACGCAGATATTTCGTTTTCGTTTTTGAAAACCTCCGCGTCTACACGGCCCTGTTTAAAAAAATCTCTCTGTCCACACGACAACGGCTAAACGTTAAACGACCCATGCAAAAACTCCGTTTACCGTGTCCACACGGGAACACATAGCCGGAGTTTTTAAAAATCTACACTGTGGCAGGAGTTTTCCAAAAGATGCGTTTACATGGAGCAAAAACGCGTTTGCGTGTGGACGAACCCCCCAAAACGCATATAAAAAGCTACGTTTATGAAAATACCCGTGTACGTGTGGACGAAGCCTTAACCATGTACTTAACAACACTTAGTAAACCTGACCTTTCACTCTGTACTTAGTCTGCTCTTTTTCCCCCCTATACCGAACCACTTTGCCAAAAATAGCAGATCTACAAGCACACAATGCCTCGCGCTGCGTTTTGGCTAAAGTTTTCCTCAGAATAGGGATGTTTATGTGAAGTGGTTAATGTAAAAATCACACACAGATTTGGCGGACCCCCTGTAGTAACAATGAGGACCCCCTAGGGGTCCCGGACCCCCTGTTGAAGACCTCTGTGCTAGGTGATTACTGTATGAATTCATTGCCATCTTCCTGGGACAACCTTGACCTTGGCCAGCAATAACCTTGCCCTCACCCCATATGTCCATATATTTCAGTCCTGAAATGTCAGTCTTTCAGTTTGTGTCACGTGGCTTGTAACGTAACAGTGCTACCTTCCCTTCTCCCCTGACAGGCATGAGCATGATCACAATCGTGGGCCTGAAGCCCGAGACCATCTATGAAATCAAGATGTCCGCTATTAACGGAAAAGGTGAAGGCGAGAGTTCCCCTCCGACCATCTTCAAGACCGAGCCAATCCGTAAGTACTCACTTCCCATGCTCCCCCGGTCGCAATTTAGCACTTACTTTAATGCTTTGTCCTTATAGTCCCCCCGCCTCCTCAGCCCAGAAGCTATCAACCCCACGGCACCTATTGTTTCCTGCGCCAAAAGCCCCCAACGCTTTCCCTTCCAGCTGCTGCACCAAGTAACAAGTCATTTATGATGCTTTGTCAAGTTCATGAACCCAACCTGTCTAATGATGTGTGTATAATGTGTGCGTGACCTGGGCCGACCCAACTTCTCTCATTTTATGGATGTCGGCGGGCAGTATTTGCAGAGCGGTATGCATGCAGACCCCCGTGCCTCCGTGGTGCCTATACCATGCAACAAGAACACAAGATTGAGTCAGAGAGGGTTTCTGTGGGGAAAGCTAGCATAGCTGCTTTGTCAGAGCTCTCAATCAAAATCCCGAGTTAACCCATTAAGACCTGAGGCGAACACATTGATTGCCTAGATCGAGTTAACTCGTTTTTAGCAACAAAAAAAACGTTTGACCCAAAGAACAAGGAGATATGATTTTTCGAAGATCTAGACTCCTATCCACTTCCTTGTTAACTTAAAACGTAAAAATTCTGTATCTCGGCTCCTGAGTACTTTTTTTTTTTCAATGAAAAATCTCTTGGCATAAAACTGCAAAAAATCAGAAAAAAATCTGGCAGTGAATGTGTTAAAAAAAATCTAAATCTCAACAGTTTTTAAAAATAAATCTGGAAAATATTTTTTCACGATTTTTCAAAAATAGCAGATCTACAAGCTCGTATCGCGGCACTTGTAGATCTGCTGTTTTTGAATAGCCCAAAGAAATCTTAAAATGAGACGCAGATGCGTCCCCGGTCTCAATGAGTTAAGGTGCCGTTTTTTTATGACAACTCAACTACCGCAGCTATCCATTCCCATTGTCATTATGAGATTTCCTCCTTTGAGTTGACGTTATTTCCAACACATTCCTGCTGACAACTTAAAGGCCGCTCTAGAAACCGAGAAACAGATGTTTCTACATTGTAATTGGGTAGCTGGAGCATGCTGTATTAATTTGCCTCCATAAACAGCAGGATTTCTCTTTAACCAAGCAGCGTAACGTCATTTTTTTTTTGCACAATCCACACACAACACGACATCATCAAGGCAGGTGACTTGATGCCGTTCCATGTTTCTGGAAATAGTTGAGCCAGCTGGTTATTGTCACAGCGTGTTTTTTTTAGGTAATAGACGAAATACTTAGTCCACTTAGTCGGTAGTTCATCGGTAGCCTGTTAACACGTGTTCATTTTACTGATGTGTACCAGATCTGTAATAAGGCTTCTGTCTTGCTTTATTGTCCCCTCTGCTTATTCAAAGTAGCATCCATTCCTTAGCATCCTGCTTTAATCTGCTGAGTCCCAAAGACGCAGAGGGAGCCTTTATCCTTGTCTTAACTCAATTCGAATCAATACAGCCTAGATTTCCACATCGAATTGGTATAATTAGCTGTAGCACCTAATGACCATGGATGCAGAGGGAGTAGCACTGTGCGTTTTATCACATACCCAGCCTCTTCCCTGCCCTGGGTGAGGGCAGCGATAAAAAAGGACAGAGAGAATGACAGCAATCAGCGGCAGCTACAGTAGAGTGCCAACTGTCACCGTGAGCTAGTGACAGGATGAACTCGGCGTGTCAAACACGGTCAGCGCATTGATCAAAGGCTCTTTTATTGCTGTTTTTTTACCAGTGTATAAGGCTATGGGTATGTGATAAACAAATCCCCTCGCTAAACCAACCTCTGACTGATGTGTCCAGCCACAGTGTTGGATAAAATTGGCCAATGGTGAAAGCCCAAATGATAATATATTTATATTACAAACATAGTTATTGGAATTATTACCGTCCTACACCTCCTTGATTAACCACATGAACCCTACCGTCCCTATTTTGGGCATTTCATAATAGGCAAAGATTTGGCGGAAACAGGTGAACATTTGACTCCAGTCAATTAAGTATTGTTGCTCTCGTTAAAATGTTTTGGGCGTTTTTTGGTAAATTAACTCCTTATTTGATCATGCTACAGCGTCATGCAAAAGTATCAAAAGTAGCAGATATACGAGTTTTGAGCTTATAGATCTTCTACTTTTGCTATTTTTTTATTTGAATCCTGAAAAGTAATGTTTTTTTCCACCCGACAGAGAGCTATATACTGTAGGGTTTAAGTGGTTAATCATAGAGGAAAACTGTGATATTCCCATGGCTTAGTGGGCCACAAACATGACAGGACAGAGACGCCCTCTTTCGCCGTATTATATTTCATTTCATTGTCTGCTTCTTCGTTTTGATTTGTTTTGTGTTTTCCATAATGTTTTTCCATCTGTTATGTTTTCCATTGGATTTCACAGAGGTTACTTATCCAAGTAAGTTCATCTACTCCCCAGACAGTTTTTTTTATATTATTTTATTTTATTTGTCCTACTTTGGGTTCCATGACATTAATTTTAATCAGCTTTACTTTTCTCATTCTATGAAGGATTCTTTTATTTTAATGCTATTTTTTTTTAGATATTGTATTTGATCTTACATGCTCACACAAAATCTTTCCTTGGCAAAATGTGTTTATTTCTGAATGAAATTAGTAGGATTCACTCAGTCCCTCTTGTCTCACAAACCTTTTCCAGACGGCATTCCTTTTCTTTACCCTACTGTGGATTCAGGTTGGTTTTGGTATAGTGTCATGAAGTTGTAATTGCAGATGTAAATCCTGTAGCCAGTATGTGAAATCGGTTATAGCCTACATAGCCTCCCTTCTTTAGTTCTGTATTCTTCCCCTGCAGAGGGCGTCATTTCAGAAAAGAATTGTACTGTAGGTGGAAAAAAAAGTAACCACTCAAGCCCTATTTCAAAAATAGAATCAAAGGCAGATCTTGCAGACTAGAAATGTGTGAGATATAAAATCTGATCAATCTGCATTCAGAGAGAAACATTCAGAGGCTGAGGGAATCCTATATAAAAATGGTCTACTGGGACCACGGCCACACCACTCTGACTCACACATAACCATAGACAAACCCGATACGCCCATATATATAGGCATGTCACTATGACTCGGACATAACCATAAAAAAAACCATATATAGGCATATGGAGATTCGGTTGTCCACAGCCACATATCCGACGGCTATTCCCATATATGGTCATGTGCATACATGGGACCGACCGACTTCAAACTGGACGTGCGCAGCGGCAAGGACTCCTCGAGGGAGTGCAGTACACCACCTATCCAACCAATATGCCCATATATGGGCATGTCAATATACAGGGTATGGGCATATACTAATGACATCAGGGATGTCATAAAAGGGACACAGGTAGACAGACAGATACAGAGATTCCATATATGGGCACAAAAAGGACACAGACAGACAGGAACAACGGGTACTCTGACAAAGCCTCCGACACTAGGATTCAGACATAATTGGTCGGCTCGGCGGTGCCTCGTAGGTGTGAGCGGCCCGAACCTCTACTATGCATAAAATAACAGAATTCAAGGTTAAAAGTGAACACTAGGGGGTGGCAATTGCCATCCCCAGGGACCACCCCAAATGACGCCCCTGTTCCCCCCACTCCAGTAGCAGTATTTACCTACATGTAGCAAAAGACTCATTCAACCAGTTCTCACCAGATATTGTGTGCCTCATGGACGTGCACAGATAGACTCTAGGTGGTGCTAGAGCACCTGCCCTTTGCCCTCTTGACCAGAAGTGCCCTTCAACGGGGGGGTCCTCAGAGTTACTACAGGGGGTCCGCCAAATCTTTATGTGATATGATTTTTCTTTTTACCATAACCACTCGAAACCTAGCATCCCTTTTCTGAGGAGAACTTTAGCCAAAAATAGACGATCTACAAGCCCACAACGCCTCGCGCTGCGAGGCGTTGTGGGCTTGTAGATCGGCTATTTTTGGCAAAGAGGTATAGGTGTAGAGGGAAAAAAGAGCAGACCAAGTAAACAAAAAAAAGTATAATTTACTTGAGCACCTGCCCCTCAAAATGTCTGTGCACGCCACTGGTGTGCCTGACACAGTGTATTCAGCCTTATTCACCGGTAAAAGAAAGAGAAGAGAAACAAAGTAACACCCTAAGCTAAGCAGCTAATGCAGAATGAGCTACTGTATATGGGCTCATGGATGAAATCATTTAAACACAAGACGGGGCGGATGGATGGCAAACAGGATTCTGTCTCTATTGTTACGGCCGGCTGTTATGGCTGCATCTCCAGCACAATAAAAATTCAGATTTTCTGCAAGGCACTCCCTAAAGACCATATTAATTGGCGGCCTGTGGAATCTTGAGTTTGAGATTTAGGATTTTGTGTGTGTGTGTGTGTGGGTGCGTGTGTGGGTGCGTGTGTGTGTGTGTGTGCGTGTGCGTGCGTGCGTCAGCATCTCTGCTAACCTACATGCTACGTTGTGTGTTGCGCGCACATTCAGCAAAAAGGTCAGCATCAATGTAGCTGTGGGCCATTGTTCAGAGAGTCTGCACATTCTTAAAATGGTTGCTCTCATTTTCTCTAACCTTTGAGGAACGGCTCTTATATGGTGTGTGTGCGTGTGTGTGTGCGTGTGCGTGTGCGTGTGCGTGTGCGTGTGCGTGTGCGTGTGCGGGTGTGCGTGTGTGTGTGTGTGTGTGTGTGTGTGTGTGTTTGTGCATTTGGCTTTGATATCATGGAAACCTGCTTTAATTCAGCTCATTGTGCAATGGGTGGTTCAACTGGGTCAGCTTTGTGCAAGAATCACGTAAAGAGCACTAAATGAATCCTACAGGTAGCGTCCAATTTTCCCATTGCTGGCTCCTCTGTCTGATCCCTCCTTCCTGGAATGCTTGAGCAGCCCTAATCCCTTGTGATATTTAAAAGTTTGAGATTATTCATTTTATTTTTGGGCGGTGCAACCGCCCCTATATGTGAGGTTTGGACATCGACATTCGCTGCACTGTGATTGGCCACCATTGCACACATTGTGGGTGGAAAGGGTATTAAAAAAAAACACATTCTTTTTTTAAGTGAGCTTCCATCACCGTGATAACCACAGACATAAGATTCCAGGAAGAGAAGGACAATATGTAGAGAAATATGACATTGTCACCAAATATGAAAGAAGGCACCTTTAAGTCATCTTCCACCACTGTGACGACCGCTGTGACCACACCGCCCACTTCACTCTGGGTGTGATTTTTTAGACCTCACTGACATAAACAAAACGTACATATACAATGCCTCTGTGGGGGGCATATCGTTGCTGTCGGGCAGAATATCTCCATATTCTGACTTTTTGTGTTTTTTTCCCGTAAATTAACGTCCTACGTGATCATACTACAGCATCACACACAAAAGCATCAAAAGTAGCAGATCTACAAGCTCGAACCTATTTTTGAATTTGAATCCTGAAAAGTAACAGTTTTGGACATAATGAGGTTTCAACCTGACAGAGACGATATAGTTGACGGCATTCTACTTCCTCCAATGGCATTATTGTCTATGTTGTACGTTCCTTGACTGGATGTTCAGTGTATTCTATTAACTCTCTCAGTGCCACGCCCCGAGATATCCCAAGTTTTTCCAGAGTACCCTCGCGGCCAGAACGAGAAATCCCGAGTTTTTACTTTTTACTGTGGTCGCGCTATTCTGTTTATTTTTCATGATCACTTTCACTTCCTGACTCCTTCAGACTCATTGGGTTCCAGTTTCATGACGCAGATTCCGTTTCCGGTTCTCATTTTTTTCCCGCGGTCATTTTCGGCCAGAATAGGGAAAGTCACGGTTTTTCACACGGTATACAAAACGAACGGAGAGCTCCACTTATATTCTCTTTGGTCCTCGTGACGATCAGTCATCGTAGTCGTGTATCACATCGTATTTTAGCCCGATCACAGATTGTCGAAAACGTCACTTCCGTTTTATGACAGGATGTGACGTAGGCCTGTTTGGGAGGGGGCGAGCGAGTCAGCGAGGTAATCAATGTGTCGATTTGCTGCTCTCTATAGAACTGTCGTAGGTGTTTAAAACTGCAGAAGAGAAGCTATTTGAAAATTAAATTACAAAATAGCAACAAACAAAAAAAACGAAAAATTGCTGGCACTGGGGGAGTACTTTATGAAAATACTCTGGCACTGAGAGAGTTAAACACGAGGGCTGTATCGCAAATTAAGCAGCCTCTCTCTGCAAATGCAGTGGAGTATTATTACAGTTATTTCCCAAACCCAATGAGCGTGGTTATTAACCTGCAACTGTGACCTCCACAACACTTTCATTTTTATTTTCGTATTAATTTTTTTTCTTTTCTTTTTGAGCATTCATCATGCAATCATCCAAATCAAAAATAGAAACACATTGTTTTTTTATCATGCTTTTTTTTTACATCCAGCCAGAGTGTAATGTTTTGGTTGAAAATATTGGAATAGATGTGTGTGTGTGTGTGTGCGTGTGCGTGCGTCTGTGTTGGCGTGAGTGTGCTGCACAGCAACAGCACTCAAACGATGAGGAGATCATTACCACAAAGGCTGCTGAATTGTCTCTCTGATCCGCAGTCAGTGGCTCTTGTTTCGGGGGCAGTGTTGCCAGATTCTGTGAGAGAAACAAGCAACCAGGTCTAGGAAAACCAGCCCAAAAGAAGCGACTATGGGTCACATGAGCACTTTAACATATACATCAGCTATTTGAAAATAGCAGATCTACAAGCTCACAACGCGTCGCGATGCGACACGTTGTGAGCTTGTTGATCGGCTATTTTCAAATAAAATCTTGCGGGGAAATTATAATAAGCAGATCTGGCAACCCTGTTCGGGGGGGTTAAGCTTCTACATCATTGAGCTCCTCCTCTCACCATGTTTTCACCATCTTTCAGTTTCACCATCAGAGACACCAACCCCCATTCCTCCAACCAGTATCACCCTTAGTGAGTATGCCAGTCCAAGCAGTGTGTAGTGTGTCTCGATTTACCCCCCCCCCCCCCCCCCAGCCCTATACCCCCCCTACCGCAACCTGACAACCCCCTCCTCCTCCTCCCCCTTCCCCTTCCCCTACCTGCTTGGCCTCACTTTAGTTTATAGATCTCTGGTTCTCATCGTCTGGTACAGAGACCACCAGGGGTCCAAAATGGACCCTTGTGGGACTATACAGTAACTAACCAAAAGTAGACCCCAATCTACACTATATAACGCTTGTTTATTGAACTTAGAGAGTGTACAAATGGTTCCATTTGTACACTTTCAGCGTTACAGACCCATAAGGGCCCCATTTTGGACCCCCGGTGGTCCCCGGAAACCAGACGTTGAGAACCAGTGGTTTAGATTGACATTACCACTGGCACGGCTTATAGAAAAAAAACAGCTGTTAATCTACTCTAGTTAGTTACGTTACTAAGTTTAATGTTGGCTAGATAGTCAGGGAATATTAAAAAAATCTTGGAATAAATTCCTTACCAAAAAAAAAATCTTCACCAATGTGTTTGTAAAGGTGTCAAGTAACACATCTCACAAAGACTGAAATGCAGTTTCCCTAGGAGATTTTTTGACAGCTCCTTAAAGTTGGGGTACCCACCATAACCTTGGTTTAAAAAAAATCCCCCAAAAAAACGAATTTTAATTCTGTTTTAAGTAGCATGTGAGGGGTCAAACTAGGGTGTTTTTATGATTCTGAATCCATTGCAAGCATTTGTTTTGCACCAAAACCACTCCCCTTGGGCTAAAAACGGCCCAATCTCAATGGGCTTTTTACACAAAAAGTATACCTGGAAAAGCATGGCTATGGCCGTTTTTAGCCCAAGGAGTGGTTTTGGTGCAAAACAAATGCTTGCAATGGATTCAGAATCATAAAAACACCCTAGTTTGACCCCTCACATGCTACTTAAAACAGAATTAAATTTAGATTTATTTTGGGATTTTTTTTTAACCAAGGTTATGGTGTGTACCCCAACTTTAAGGAGCTGTCAAAAATTCTCCTAGGGGGACTGCATTTCAGTCTTTGTGAGATGTGTTACTAGACACCTTTACAAACACATTGGTGAAGATTTCTTTTGGTAAGGAATTTATTCCAAGATTGGAAAATATTCTGCTAATATCCCCTGACTAAGAGGATAAGCAGTCAAATACTGGCTTTGTCCTAACCATCGGGAACCGTCATAGAACAGTGTTTGCACTAACATCAAGGACATAAATCCTCCCCCTTCTTAATAGCTTGACAAATAGTTGACAGAATATGGATCGAGCTCCATATGTTGCATGCACATAGATGAATAAATAATGATATTATCCAGGACCACGGTGCCAGTGTTAAAAGAGCCCCCTGTTTGTGGTGTGCTTAATTTTTTGAATGGTTTTTTGAAGCCGCTTATTAATTTTGATGAGTGCATAACGCAGCGGCATGCAGGGTCAGTCTGATGCATGTGCTCTGTGTACTGTACAAACCAAACAAGAAGGGGATCTTATTAAGAGTGTTGTCTGTTGTCTCGGCGCCCCCCGCCTCACCGATAGGAGGACGAGCTTTAATTTAGTCTCCACCTCCATTCCTGTCCATCTCAGCCTCTCTCTCTCCGCCATCCAACACGTGTTATCCAACTGTAGTTAGTGCTCAGGAGTCCCTTTGATATTCGTTGGTTAGTTATACCGCCCTCACCTTAACCCATTAAGAACGGGGAAAGCGTAATTTTTTTATTTCTTTGACTATAAAAAAAAATAGCAGATCTACAAGCTCGTAGCGTGGCACCGAATGCCACGCTACGAGCTTGTAGATCTGCTATTTTTGAAAAATTGTGAACATTCGTGCACATCTTTGAATATATGTATTTTGTAAAGCGTTTGTAACTCAAATCTTATTGCTTCTGGGGATTCTACAAAATGTCTTCTAAATAACAGTTTTTTGAAAAAAACGTATGTTGCTATATATCAGCGGTGCTCAAACTTTTTCATGATGTGAAGGACCTCCCAAAATGATATGTATTTGGCCGCGGAAGCAGGCAAAAATCCTTGATTCTGCGGGCTATAATCCTGGATTCTGCGGGCTAAAATCCTGGATTCTGCGGGCTAAAATCCTGGATTCTGCGGGCTAAAATCCTTGATTCTGCGGGCTAAAATCCTTGATTCTGCGGGCTAAAATCCTGGATTCTGCGGGCTAAAATCCTGGATTCTGCGGGCTAAAATCCTTGATTCTGCGGGCTAAAATCCTGGATTCTGCGGGCTAAAATCCTGGATTTTGCGATGAAATATGCAGGGTTTTTATGTGATTTTATTAGGTGAAATATTTTTTCCCGGTCCTAATGGATTAACAATGTCTCTCACCTAGTGGGTACGCTTCCGGAGTTTACAGCGCAGGAGATATCAAAGTCGACATTTGATCACATAATCAAAGCATAATGTGCACCTTGTGAGCCGAGAACCGAGCCCGTTGCCGCTGACAGCCAGGCATGTGGCAGAGATGTGTGTCTGGTTGGTTAGTGGGCTTATAATGACAGAAAAGCATCAAATGAAAGAACGGCGTCTGATTTTGGGTCCGTTATTGTACAGGGTGGTGCACCGCGCTTCTTCTTGTCAGCTCTGGGCAGATTCCTGATCATGACATGGCACACAAACTGTTGTTAACAAGAGCTAACATCTGTACAAATGATGCGTAATTGTTGTTACTGTAGCTACAGTGTACAGTAACAATTCGTTAAGGCAGCCAGCACCGCTACTGTTGCCATGGGGAGATGACATATTCACAGCAAAATGTGTTTTGTCACGTTGATGGCTTAACCCATTAAGACCTGAGGCCGCTTCTAAAAATGTTCTAAATCCTAAAAAAAAATTGAAAAAAAAATCTAAAAAATATTTTTTCACGATTTTTCAAAAATAGCAGATCTACAAGCTCGTAGCGCGGCACTCGGTGCCGCGCTACGAGCTTGTAGATCTGCTATTTTTGAATAGCCAAAGAAATCTAAAGTGACAAAGATGCGTTCCAGGTCTTAATGGGTATTTGATTCTTATAATTTATTTCAACGTTGTTTATTGTGTAAGTTGCCTCCTTGAACTGGCATGGTCGCTATGTTTTTAAAGTCTATAATGACTCGAAGAAAGTGCACCGTTTTCTTAGTCTTACAGATCATAGCTTTATACGCACAGACTTAGCAGAACAAAAGGCCCATTGCGAAACGTTTTACGTGACCTATTGTCCTCGAAGGGTATGCGTCTGAATGACTTCCAGCTCTGAGATGGCAACAACAACGTCATGATAATTCATTACAAGTGTAATTAACAACAAAGTCCTCTCTCTCTCTCTCTCTCTCTCTCTCTCTCTCTCTGTTCGAACGATTTTGTGAAACGACAGTGTTGTGTTGGGACAATTACTCTCCCCGAGCGCTTCAAAGTGGATTTGTAGATGTGTGCATGAGCGTGCCTGACCATGCATATTTATATGCTTTGATTTTCTCTGTTGTTGCAATGTCCAAATAGGCAATTTAATCTTTACACTTGTCCAGTGGACATATTAGGGGCTGTGTAGCTGCCACTGCCTGCCAGTGCCTTTCTGCCATGCACTGCTATGGTAAAGACGCACTAGGAGGAGGTTTTTTTTTTTTTTTTGCACTCAGGGGGCCTTGAGTAGAAAATAGTACATTTGGAAGGGATGTGCCACTCTTCAATGTTACTTCATTTTTTTTTTTTCGACCGACTGCTGCGAGAAAAATTATATCCGACAGCGTCGATATCCCACCAAGTGCTCCCACCATGAAAAAAAAAGCGGTTTCTGTGGACACAGCCCCTAAGATGCTAACCTGCTTTTCACTGATCTGTAGACCCTCCAGAAAAAAACGCAGGCAAAAATCCTTGATTCTGCGGGCTAAAATCCTTGATTCTGCCGGCTAAAATCCTTGATTCTGCGGGCTAAAATCCTTGATTCTGCGGGCTAAAATCCTTGATTCCGCGGGCTAAAATCCTTGATTCTGCGGGCTAAAATCCTTGGGCTAAAATCCTTGATTCTGCGGGCTAAAATCCTTGATTCTGCGGGCTAAAATCCTTGGGCTAAAATCCTTGATTCTGCGGGCTAAAATCCTTTGGCTAAAATCCTTGATTCTGCGGGCTAAAATCCTGCATTCTGCGGGCTAAAATCCTTGATTGTGCGGGCTAAAATCCTGGATTTTGCGATTAAATATGCAGGGTTTTTATGTGATTTTATGAGGTGAAATTGCGTGCAAGTTGCAAAATATGCGGAAAGTTGCGAAATATGCAAAATGTTGCGAAATAATAAATATAAATATTATGCGATGCGATGTGATGCAATGTGCCCTTTTTGAAAAAAAAATCACCCGCACAATCTGCGCCATTTGGTTGATTATGCGGCAGATTATGCGACCGCATAATCGCATTTTTCCGGAGGGTCTAGATATGGAATGGATGATATAGAACTGAGCACTCACGTCTCACTGACATGAACAAACACTAGTCATTCAGTTCTGAGTGTTTTTAACGTGTGGTAATACACACAAACCCTTGAATGTAATGGGCTTGGTACGAGGTCTTTGGAGTAAGTATGAACGTTATATACAGTACGTGACAAGGTTTTGTATTCACAATAGTGTTGCTAATTGATACTTTGAGACCCCCTTTCAGTAGCAACTCTTTTACATGGGCCTGTGTTTACATTAGACTCTGCTCACGGTCCAACATTATGGGGTATGGTATCGGTTTTGTGCATTTCTTGCAAGTGTGTCATTTGGATCCAGTGTCACAAATACTTTTATATCCCAAAGTTGTCATCTCTTGCAGACCTGACTTGCTTTTCCCTAACGCTTCATGTGTACATGATGTTGTTGTGTATATCATGTTTATTGAGCATGTTTGTATTTTCAGTACAGCTCAGTTCCCTCCGTGTTTTGTTCTTGTTTGTTTGTTTGTTTCATGTTGTTGCTTTTGTTGGCCCCGCACTTCCAAGATAAAAGCCCCAATCCCGGATTTAAAAAAAAATACATTTAGATACAGTACATGATTTTTAAAGGGCTTTAAAAATAGATGCCGCTCCAAATTTTATAGTGTTGGGTAAATAAGTACCAAATTCAGAAATAATTAAAAACGTATTGACACTTCAAGGGGCGTAGAAAACTAATTTGAGAGAGAATAAAAACGTCTTCTGTCTTAAGAATATGGTTCTAAGCCATAAAGGAAAGCTGCCAATCTGGATGCAATTTTGAAGACATGTAGTTTAATTCTGGATGGGGCCAGTGTGCAAATTTTAATACTTTTAATTTAATTATAATTATGTCATTTTGTGTCATTATGTTTGTGGTTAGAGGAAAACTTTTAATTACACGGATGCATGAAGCAATGCAGTAGATGTTACTGTAACATATTTGCCAGAGTAGAATTTGAAAACTGTCTAACAGTAAAAAACTAAATGTTTATGTCTGTAAATGCTTCATGTATTCAATGCACATAATTTTCTATGTGGATTCAGATATCTGTTGTATCAATTCATGTACCGTATGTTCTTTTTGCTGTTTGTTCCTGTGTTCTACCATTATGTCCATCCTTGTTTTGTGTATTACCCATGTTTATTTGTTTTAAAAAAATGCTTCATATTTTTCCATGTGAACCTACCCCTCCTTACGCCACTTTCCTTTCAACCAATCATGTGCGTGCGTATATGACTTTGTCATGTGGCTCTTGCATGGTGCTGATGATGTCGTCTTCGCTGGTGAACAGAAGGTAATCTTTGTTTTTCGTTTTTTTTTTACTTAGTTTGGCCTCTTAGAGCAACATTGATCATTTTGAAACATGGCAAGATTAGATTTATACATCTGACAGTTATGTTACAACCTTCAGCGAGTACTCTTTTTGTTCTCTCATTTTTCATCTAGATTAGATTATTGTATTATCATTTTTTTGGGTCAGCCTGCATTTATATACATCATCTCCAACCATTACCGTTAAGACAAGTCCTATTTTATTTTAATTTTGTTTTCACTAGATCAAAAATCAGCCGTAATTCTGATCTTCCATTTCACCTATAAAAGAATAATGCTACAATATGCATATTATCATATTATCAGTATGCATATTATCTCTTAGTGCCTCTTCGAAGATTTTTTTGAAATATATGAATATACATATACATGTGTGTGTGTATATATATATATAATATTTGTTATTATTATAAGTCTATATAAAATATTAGATATAAGTTGGAGAAATGCAAATGGTTGACCCCTGAATCTGCCCCTTCAAGTGTCTAATACCTCAAGTAAGTTTTATGGCAGGAGGCACCATTAGCACTTCAAAATTATATTATTATGCAGGAAGGTCAAGCCATTTTTTTTTTTGGCTCATTTTAAGTTTATTTTAAGTTTATTTTACTTATTTATCTATTTTATTTAATTATTCACCTGTTACAGTAGCTAAACATCACCTTAGCAGCATTGAACGGCCACTGTTTGCAAACTGCATCGCACGCACATCATCATCGTCCTCAATTGCTCGAATCGGCCGAGCAATTTTCTTTTTTTCCTTCCGAACAATCGTCCATCCCAGAGAATGACTTAGTGAATGCACTAACTGAGCGATTCACCTAAAGTTAATGTACGCATGCACGTTCCGCTGTCCTCGTCACTTCCTACCTCTTTTACTACGTGCATGTCTGTCCTTGTCGACGTCTTGTCTTCTGGGTGCCGCCTTGTGCTACTCAATATGCATTGTGTTGAAACAAACTCATATTTTCAGATGTTAATTCATCTGCTGCGACAATAATTTTATAATAGCCAACATTAAGTCTTCTACAAGCAAACGAATGCACCATATGATTGTGTTAATAGATTTTTAACAGTTATTGTCGCATCAGATGGAATTTAAGATCCAAATTAACCACTTGAACCCTTGTGTCCCAAAAATAGCAGATCTACAAGCTCTGCGATGTGTCGTGGATGGGCTATTTTCTGCAATGATATTTAGTGTAGAGGGGAAAGAAACGTCTGAGGCCTAATATAGACCCCTGGGGCACTCCGGTAAACTAAGTATAGTATAGGGTTTAAGTGGTTAAGTTGCAAAAAACTATTAGCATCACTACATTCTGAATAACAGCTGTGTGTGTGTGTCGTTGTGTGTGTCGGTGTGTGTCGGTGTGTGTGTGTATTTAAAAGAGCATGTTGAAAATCACTACTGGGTGAACCTAACAACCTCTCTCTCCTTCTTAGCATCAAGAACACCTAACCTAACTGTGATTGGTTGTCATGTATAATCTCTATTGCATTTTAACTCTGTACGTGACAACATTGTACTGCAACGTTCTTCACACTAACTCTGTTTTATTCGCTTCTAGCGTCATCCATGCTCACTCCGAGACTATCTAGTTGTGGAATGAATGCACTTTTGCAGGAGAATGTTAAAACATTAATCTTCTACACTCTGCATCAAGAGAAAGTGCCTTCAAGCATGTTAAATTAATTAACTGCAATCAATGAAAGTGGTGTATGAATTGTTACTGATTAAGGGGGAATGAATGTGTCTGAGCCTTTCACCTTTTTTTTTAAAATGCATGCAAAAAGAATTGTGCTTTTAGAATGTGACACAAGTCTATTTTCCTGCTTCCAACAGAATACATGACTTTAACATACACATGATTTGGGATTTTTACACTAATTATGACCTTTCTTTCAATGCCACATGTATCTCACTTTGTCCTATAGTGAGAGAGACTTGTCTATATCTGAATATAGACAACGGCAAGCCAGGATTCAAAACTGCTCACCTAATTAACTTTAGCAAAATTAAAATTATAATCACCAAATGGTGCAGTAAAAGAGAGTTTACAAGAGGTCAAAAAAACAGTCCAACTGGAATGTATCGATTATTGAACCATAAACAATGTACTGTACAGTACTTTGATCTCAAACCAATAAGCATTTCAAACGATCATGCAGTCGTTGAAGACCTGACCTTGCTTTTGTGCTGTTAGTATCACATTACTAATAAAAGCCCTGGGCTTTAATACGCCACTTTAGTTTGTTTTAATGGCATTTCTAACGCTAACTGGGTGTAACCAATATGTATATGATTAATAATGAGCATTTGGTGATTAATCGTCTTCTCTCTAGCCTTTTGTGCTTGTGATGGTATGATAGTATAGTCAGGAAAAACAGCATTACACACCCACACGCACACACACACGCGCACACACACGTACACACGCGCACGCACATACACATACTCCACACACACTCTTTCAGACACACACACACACACACACATTCATTAAAGTGTGGGAGGCTGCAACGCGACGAGCCGGCCTCCCCTTGGACTATGTTAATGTTATTAAATGCAATAGAGTAACAACGGCCAATCAAGGCTTGCGGCCTCATTATCCAGTGTCCCTCTCATTACTCTGGAGGACCGGACAGCTATAACGAGCTAGCATAACACCTCAACAGGTACACGCCCACTGCTTCAAAGGGCGCGCGGGCCGGCCCGCCGCTGTCCTCTCAATCAAACCCCGCCACCCTTGAGACAACAATGGACGGGAGGGAAAAAAAACATAATCTTGTTTAGCGCTAGAGAACGTCCTCCACGGCTCTAATGAGATAGCTGTCCTTTTTGATGAAAGACACACTGTAGAAACGACGGCCAGTGGGACCGCTAAATACCACCGCAGAGATTTGACTTTGGGGTCTGTCATTTACTTAATTACCTGACCATCAGAATACCTGATGCAATTGCACGCACGGCCGCACGGCCGCACGCACACTCGCTCGCACACACACACACACACACACACACACACACACACACACACACACACACACACACACACACACACACACACATATCTTTTACATGAGTTATTTAAAACGTTTACGGTAAATCCTGCGTACTTCGTACAACAAATAGAGAAAGTAGCTGATCTACAAGCTCACAAAGTGACGCTTTGTGAGCTTGTGGATCGGATATTTATCCGATCCAAATTGTGCAAAATGTTTTGGAAACTTTCACCTATAATAATGACATGCCCAAAAATAGGGACGTCAGCTTGAAAGTGTTTAGCAATGAGATAATTAACATTAACATTGAGGATGGTGCAGTGATACGCGTCCTGAACTAAGACCGTTGTATCTAGAAGATGAAAGGAGGCTGAGAGATTGATCTATTGATCCGTTGCCACGGTAACTAATCACTGTTTTCCCGGTATGTCCCCTGCAGGGGAGCCTAATGCCCCCAAGCTGGAGGCCAAGATACAGACCGGAGGCAACTCCCTGAAAATCAACTGGATCAAGCAGGACGATGGGGGTTCACCCATTAAACATTACCTGATCAGATACAAGGCTGTGAGTATAACTAATTACCTGATCAGATACAAGACTGTGAGTTCAGTCAGGACAACTCATGAATTGATCAAATATTATTTTTTATTGAATATAAAATTAGCAATATATTTATTTTGGTTTGGTGATGAGTTGGATCGGCTTGTATAGGTACTCCGAGAAAGCACATTACATCTCCCCTACCAATAGGGACTCCGAATCCCGCCAGTACATAAAAGCATATCCAAACTAGAAAAAGTGCTCCTCGGAACACAGGTCTCCGCCAGGTCACGTATGTTATTCTGGCCTCCTGGTGGCGCTATAATATGCCAATGTGAAAAGCGTGCCATTTATTCTTAGGTCTTTCACGGCAATCAGACACTGCATTCATGATTTGAGGCATTTTGTTCCAAAAATGTGTTTTTGCTAAATTAGACATGCTGGTGGCGCTATAACAGGCCAATGTGAAAAGGGTGGCATTTCTTCCTCGGCCTAGTGGGAATGTGCGTCTGAAATTTCACGGAAATCGCAAGCTGCGTGCATAGTTTGAGGCTTTTTGTTCAAAACGGACCAATCCTGCAAACTTTGGAAGCCAACCATAGGCAATGAGGATGGAATATGGGAAATCGGACAGATCCGTGTTGATCACATGACTATAGAGATACTGTGTACCGATTTGCATGACGTTTGGATAAAATCTGTAGGAGTAATGTAAAAACATGGGTTTTGCACAAATCGGCCTCCTGGTGGCGCTATAATAGGCCCATGTGAAAAAATTGGGTCAGAGGTTCTGAATTGGCATCCAGGGAGTGTGTGTGCACAGTTTCGGAGCGACCGGGCCAACGGTGCCGGAGATTAGCTGGTAACACACAGACAGGACGGACACACACACGGACACAAACACACACACACACACACACACACATGGACGGACGGACGGAGGGTAAAACATACTCTCTCGCCATGCCTTCGGCCTGGCGGAGACAAAAAAAGGACAGGTGGTGGAGGGTGAGCAGCGATCTTGAGCAAAAGCAATGACGGCAGAGTAGTGGTGAGAGCGGCAGGCAGCAGCATAAGCAGCAGCAGCAGCAGCTAAACAGCAAGCAGTGTAACTTCCATGTTTAGATAGAGCGGCCTGCGATTGAAGCGAGAGCGCGTGATTGGTTGAGTTAACAAGCGTGGAGCTGAGGCAGATGAGGCAATGGTCGGGCCGCCAGCAACTGTATCCCTGACTGAACTAGCTCTGACTGCGCATGTACCATGCGCAACGCTCATTATAACTAATTACCTGAGCAGATACAAGGCTGTGTGAGTGTAGTGCTATTCACACTGAGCTATAACTATAACTGTAATGATGATTATGTGAGCATCCACACTGATGCACCATGTACGATAATGTTCTGTAAACAGTGGCACCAAAACGCACTGCACAGTCCAGCTGTGTCAGAGCCCACACACAGAGAGGTGGAGAGAGAGAGATCTCAGAGTGCTGAAAGACGCATGCAATAGGA